>NC_069502.1:1196277101-1196344601 GCF_027579735.1 Bombina bombina
AATATTTGCGGGGGTTTGGTATCCTATATACGGCGTAACTTAGAAGTTACGCGCGTATATTTCTGCCTTCGCCCGTCGTTTTTTGGCCCATAGACTGACATACAAAACACGTGCAGTTTGGTATCCAATATACGGTGTAAGTACTTACGCGCGCAGATTTCAGAAAATCTACTCCATTCTCATCTCGCCACAAATTGAAGGCACAGCAACCCTTGCACTGACTTAGAAACCAACGTAACTCTCTGAAGGCCTAACAAGTGCATGCTTAACAACATACATATCAGCAGCTTGATCACAAATAGTTAACCTCTTCAAAGCATTTATTATTCCTGCCCATGCAAGTTTGTCAAACCAATCACAAAGGGGTTCATCATGGGGCACAAGGGGTCAACATGGGGCACAAAGGGTCAACATGGGGCAAACATGGGGCACAAGGGGTCAACATGGGGCAAACATGGGGCACAAGGGGTCAACATGGGGCACAAGGGGTCAACATGGGGCAAACATGGGGCACAAGGGGTCAACATGGAGCACAAGGGGTCAACATGGGGCACAAGCAGACAACATGGGGCACAAGGGGTCAACATGGGGCACAAGGGGTGCTTGAAGCCCTACAATCCCTTGTTGTTCTATAGTTGCTGCTGAGGTCCATGGTGATGGTGCTGCCCCTGCTGCAGCTGGTCATCGAATTACATACTGCGGATTTCCACTGCATGTAAGTAAAACTACTACATCCCACCCCCATTCCCTTAACCACCCTAATTACTGAAAATATATCATTAGTTAAATTCATGTTTTGGTCACTATGATTTATTGACTATCATTTCGAGGAATGAAAATAGATGTTTATACCTTATGTTCACACCTTCTGTAAATACATTATTATTTAGATATATATACCCATGTGCAGGGATAGGCAAGGTGTCCTTCACTAAAGGTCTTTAGGTTAGAAAATGTCCGCCACAGCCTTGGCTCGTGCCTATCCCTGCACATGTGTCAATTTCTATTGGATGTGTGAAACCTTGATTTACATCTTAAAAGTGAATATCACTATATGTACCCTTCATACACAACTATGTGATGTGGTTTAGAGAACATGAATATGTCATAAACATGATGATATTACCTTTTTTGGGCCATTTCCACACAGGCCTTATTATATTTTTCAAAAATATTAGTGTACTAAAACACCCCTCACATGGATGTGGATGACAATTATATGGTAAATAACAGAGGACAAGATTTAGGATGAAATATAACAATATTTAATTTTTTTAGGCTTCTTAGATGAGGGGGCTGAGGGGCCTGGAGTGGGTCTCCTGCCTCTCCTGGGTTGTGTGGATTCAGAGGGTTCTGCAGGAGTGCTGGCCACAGATGAGAGGCTGGAGGCAGTGTCCTGCTGGTGTGTGAAATGCTCCACCAACACACCCAACAGTTGGTTTTGTTCCCGCCATCTGTTGTCACTCTGAATCTGCATGTCCGAAATAACTCTCAGCATCTGAGATTGGTTCTGGACTATACCACTTAAAGATGCTGCCATGTCCCGTTGCAGCTCAATGGAACGCTGTAGTAAAGTTTGTTGGCTCCTGTAAAACCTGCGTTGGTCTCTCTGCATTCTCTCGCAGGCTGATGTTTGCCTCCTCTGGAGGGCAATGTATTCGTCGCCCAGGGCAGAAGTCAGAGGATCTAAAGGCTGTTCACCATCAGGGATTATAGGCGCAAGTTCACCTCTAGCTGCTCTTGCATCTGGAACAATGACAGCTGGTGCCTCAGGATGAACAACCCCAGCTGGTGCCTCAGGATCAACAACCCCAGCTGGTGCCTCAGGATCAACAACCCCAGCTGGTGCCTCATGATGAACAATGACAGCTGGTGCCTCAGGATCAACAACCCCAGCTGGTGCCTCATGATGAACAATGACAGCTGGTGCCTCAGGATGAACAACCCCAGCTGGTGCCTCAAGTGGAACTACAAAAGCTGGTGCCTCAGGAGGAACTACCACAGCTATATGCTCCTCTTCATATGCTGGAGCTCTTCCAATGGAAGAAGATGGTGGAGCTCTGCGGGTGGACTGGTAGTCCCACTGACGACTGGTGTGCGACCACTCAGCCTGACCAGATTCTATGTCCTGGTGGTAAAAGTCCTGACTGGCCTGATATTGGGAGGGGGGGGTAAAGACATCTACCCTTTGGGGATGTCTTGGCTGCCCCTCATAACCAAAAGACTAGTCCTCAGGCCAGGGCTCCTGCCAGGGCTCCTCTTCAAATCTTGGGGACATGACATATGGGTCCTCAACAGAGGCAATCCAACCCACCTCATGCCTGGGAGCATACTGTTGAGGGATTCTCTGGCCTGGTGGTAGTGGTGGAGCCATCCTCTGGCCTGCTGGTTGCGGTGGATGCATGGCCGTTTGCACCCTGGTGACAGGAGGTTCTGTGGAGGAGTCAAATGATGAGAGGTATTAGTACAATCATATATATATCTATGTGGGCATACAATGTACATTGATACATGCTAGGGCCTATACTCATTCTCATGTCAAACTCTATAACATGCATGTGCACATTGTGATTTGTGATATGAGGGATTTTAATATGCAAAGTATACATGTATGTGTTTCATACAATAGTTCTGTGTACATGTCAGTGATGGAGAAAATGTGTTCTTTAAGTGACACTATGGTCACACAATTTCCTTTAGCCTGATGTAGGCACATAACGTGCTTTCTTGAGCTAAAAGTATTGTGATGGCTATAGTGTCCATTTACTGAAAACTCTACATGTGGCTTGTGGCCTGTGTTACTCCGAGACATGTTAGTATTTCAATATTCCACCTCATATCATGAATTTCAATGTGTTAAGTAGCATTAAATGGACATTAAACCCATTTTTATTCTTTCATGAGTCAGCTAGAGCATGCAATTTTAAACAACTTTGTAATTTACTTCCATTACCTAATTTGCTTCATTCTCTTGATATTCTTAGCTGAAAAGCATATCTAGATAGGCTCAGAAGCTGCTGATTGGTGGCTGCACATCAATGCCTCATGTGAGTGGCTTACCCATGTGCATTGATATTTAATAAACAAAGAATAACAAAATAATAAAGCAAATTAGATAATATAAGTAAATTGGGATGTTGTTTAAAACTGTATTCTCTATCTGAATAATGACATAAAAAGCTTTGGTTTAATTTCCCTTTAATGTGAAATCTAATTGTAGATGTTTTTGTTAGTAGGCCATGTAGCATAGAGGCAGTAGGATCTGCAATATCTTTTGGGTAGGCAGAGACAAGCAAGTAACTACTCTTGGTAATTGTAGCAGAGAGGCAGTAGGATCTGTAATATCTTTTTGGTAAGCAGAGACAAGCAAATATCTACTCTTGGTAATTGTAATAATAACCCCTTTCCACCAAGAACTAGACGACACATAGCTTGGGAGTCAACAAAACTTATTCAACAACTGGAAAAACAAACACTTTTTAAAAACAGTCTCCTCTACAAGGGGTTTCCCAACTGAAACAGCAGGGAGTTAAAATAGTAACATACAGTTTAACATACATTTTAACCATTAGCCTAAATAACAATTCCTGCATAGTTCATAAGTGGCGAGGTTTGCCACAATGCTCCCCCAGAACCAAACCGGCATACCCAGTCTGATCCCAATGGATTGGCTTGGAGAGGTTCGGAGGAGTGTTCACAGATCAAGGTTCAAGTTCAGTTTGTCTGGACAACCCGTCGGCGTTGCCGTTTTGCTTCCCAGGTCGGTAATGGATTGTTAAGTCAAACGGCTGCAGCGCCAAACTCCAGCGCAACAGCCGGGCATTGTCTCCGGATACCCTGTTCAGCCACACCAACGGGTTGTGATCTGTGAGCAGGGAAAATTGTTGTCCATATAGATATGGCTGAAGTTTCTTGAGGGCCCACACAACGGCCAGGCATTCCTTTTCGATGGCGGCGTAGCTAACTTCTCGGGGTAACAGTTTCCTGCTTAGGTAGGCCACAGGATGCTCACCTCCATCAGCCCCGACTTGGCTCAACACGGCTCCCAATCCAAACATAGAAGCGTCTGTATGGACGAGAAAGCATTTAGTTGGATCCGGGGCAGCAAGGATAGGGGCATTTACGAGAGCGTTTTTCAGTTCTTGGAATGCTTGTTCACACTTTGGGCTCCAGGTAACAATCTTAAGAAGGTTTTTATGGGTGAGGTCAGTGAGGGGTTTGGCTAGGATACTATAATTAGGTACGAACTTCCTATAATAGCCTGTGGTACCTAGAAAGGCTAGCACTTGGGTCTTGGTACGGGGAGTGGGCCACTTGGCTACAGCCTCTACCTTGGCCGGTTCGGGCTTCTGCTGCCCGCTACCTACTCGGTGCCCTAGGTACTGGACCTCCGCCATCCCTATATGACATTTGCTAGGCTTAAGGGTTAATCCTGCCTCCCTAATGCGATCTAGGATTGCCCCTATATGGTTCAAATGCTCGTCCCAGGAGCTGCTAAATATAGCTATGTCGTCTAAATAGGCGCATGCGTACTCTTGGGACCCATCCAGTAGCCGATCTACCATTCGCTGGAAAGTAGCTGGAGCATTCTTCATCCCGAATGGCATGACCTTGAATTGGTACAGGCCAAATGGAGTGACGAACGCTGATTTGGGAATGGCATCCTCGGCTAGTGGGATCTGCCAGTACCCCTTACACAGATCTATAGTGGTGAGGTACTGGCCTCGAGCCATTTTATCCAGGAGCTCATCTATCCGGGGCATATGGTAGGCGTCAGAGACGGTTTTATCATTAAGTTTCCGGTAGTCTACGCAGAAGCGGGTCGTGCCGTCCCGCTTCGGCACTAGAACTACCGGCGAGGCCCAGGGGCTGTCCGAGTGCTCAATCACTCCTAACTGTAGCATCTCGTCAATCTCCTTCCGCATATGTTCTCTCACCGATTCTGGTATGCGGAAAGGAGGTTGACGCATGGGGAGGTGACCTGGGGTTTCTACCCTATGGGTGGCCAGTCTGGTATATCCAGGTACGTTGGAGAACGTGTCTCTCTTTTCCTGCCGTAGCTCTGCTATTTGAGCTCATTCCCGAGGACTTAACCGCTCACCCAATTGTACCTCTCCCAGACCTTCGTTCCGGTTCTTCATTCCTAGGAGGTCGGGAAGAGGTAAACTGTCTGCGTCGTCCACGGCAGGGGCGCAAATAGCATTCACCTCCTCTGCGCGTTCATGGTATGGCTTCAACATATTTACATGGAGCATGCGTCTACCTCCTGCTCCAGTACATGGGCCGATCACATAGGTGGTGTCACAGATTTGTTCCACCACCTTGTATGGGCCCTGCCAGGAAGCCTGCAGTTTATAATTTTTGACCGGTTTTAAGATTAGCACCTTCTGCCCAGTCTGAAAACTGCGGTCCCTGGCGCCCCTATCATACCAACGGCGCTGACGGGTTTGAGCAGCCTGAAGGTTGGAGCGGACGGTCCGAGTCAGGGCCTCCAGGCGCTCCCTAAACTCCAGCACGTATGGTACGATAGGAGTACCGTCACTAGTGACTTCCCCCTCCCAATGCTCTCGGATTAAGTCTAGGGGACCCCGTACCCTCCTTCCGAATAATAATTCAAAGGGAGAGAACCCTGTGGACTCCTGAGGTACCTCCCAGTAGGCGAAAAGCAAATGGGGTAGAAACTGCTCCCAGTTCTTCTGGGTATCTATGAACGTGCGGAGCATCTGTTTCAGTGTTCCATTAAACCGTTCACAGAGCCCATTAGACTGGGGGTGATAAGCGGAATTTACAATGGGTTTCCCCCCCACATGCTCTCCACAACTGGTGGGTAATCTCAGCCGTAAACTGGGTGCCCCGGTCCGAAATAATCTCCCGGGGAAATCCCATGCAGGAGAAGATTTTGATGAGGGCATCCGCCACGGTCTCGGCATGAATATTAGCCAGAGCCACCGCCTCGGGATATCGGGTGGCATAATCCACGACCATGAGTATATACCTCTTCCCCGAGGGGCAAGGCTTGGCTAGGGGGCCAATGAGGTCCACCGCCACTCGACTAAAAGGCTCCTCTATTATGGGGAGGGAGTGTAGCTTTGCCTTATATCGGTCTCCTCTTTTCCCTACTCGTTGGCAGGTGTCACACGTCTGGCAATACTGCCTAATATCTTTGGTGATCCCTGGCCAAAAGGTGCTTCGTCCGACTAACTCCTAGGTGGCCTGACAGAGGAATATCGTGGGCAACCCTTAGCAGTTCTCGTCTATACCTCTGAGGTACTATTAACTGCTGAACGGACAGGGGAATAGATCCGGCCACTATCTTCTCAGTATACATGTACAGTAACCCCTTGTTCCAACCATACCTCTCTCCTTCCAACCCCACCTGATTCTGGTTTACCTTATCCCTATATACTTGCAATGAGGGGTCAGTGGCCACTTCACTACCAAACTCTAGTGGAGGGGCCCAAGAGACATTAGGGGGGTGATTGCTTACCTGAGCCTCAGAGTGATCAGTCAGTGTGTTGGTGCGGGCCTGTTGTTGGGTAACCACGGGCAGTGCTGCTTGTGGGGAGGTTCGGGGTGCAAAAACCCCTAAGTCGTTGCCCAAAATAACGTCTGCGGGCAAATTTTGCATAAGGCCCACTTCTATCTTCCCCGACCCTGCTCCCCAATCCAAGTGTACTTTGGCCGTGTAAATCTTGTAAATGGCTCCCCCGGCCACCCGGACAGCTACACAGTCTCTGGTGAGTTGATTGGTGGAAACTAAATGTTGCTGGAGCAAGGTTATGGTGGCCCCAGAGTCACGCAGCCCTTGGACATGTCGGCCCTCTATATAGACCACCTGGCGGTGGCTTTGTAGGTTGCCCAAAGCGGCCTGTACTGGGTTTACCTCATGTAAGATGCCCAAGGGTTCCTCGTGGAAGACTGCGGGTTGGGTCTGTAGTCGGGGCTCATTCTGGTAGCAGTGTACAGTTGCCCGGTTGTTCTGGTTGTTCCAGGTGGATCAGTTCTTGTTCCTGGGACAGTCTCTCTGAATGTGCCCTTGTTGGTTACAAAGATGGGAACGGATAGCTGATCGAGTCTGGTATTGGGGAGGGTGGATTCCCCCTCCAGGACGGGGTAGCAGAGGTGTGGGAGCTGCAGTGGGGTTTGGGGTGACCCCAATACTGGAGCGTTGCTGTGTTCGTTGACCTCTCCGAGCTTCTTGGTATTCGTCGGCCAAGGTTGCTGCGGTATGTACCATGCACGGTTTTCGATCTCTCAGCCAGTTTTGCAATTCAGTGGACACCCCTTGGTAGAATTGCTCCATCAACAGGAGTTGTAAAAGGTCTTCCAACTGGGTGACTTGGGCTGCCTGCAACCAGCCTTTAGCAGCCCTGGTTAGCCGATGCGCCCACTCAGTGTGGGTATCTTTCTCCAGCTTCTTCAGGTCTCGGAACCGCTGTCGGTATGCCTCCGGGGTAATAGCATACCTAGTCAGGATGGCCTGTTTTACCTTCTGGTAGTCCCTGCTGTCCTCATCTGGTATGGTGCGGTAGGCTTCAGCAGCCCGCCCGGATAACCTGCCAGCCAGTAGGGGAACTTGGTCAGCGGTACTAATATTATGCAGTTGGCATAATCGCTCAAAGTCCTGTAGGTACCCATCGATATCCTCCTTGTCGGTATGATCCTTGAATGCGTGGTAGGGAATCTTAGCTTTCCCTGTACCAGCACTGGAGTGTACTGGTAGCCCCTCTCCGGGTCTCGGGGTGGTTTGTCGGGTCACCATCAAGTATTCCTGCACGTCTGCTGATGTCCGTGTCAGGAGCTCCTCCGAATGGGGTAGCAGAAAAAAAGCCAACCGGGTCTGCATTTCTTTTTGGAATTCGGTTTCGTTGTTCGCCATGGGTACGGCCGTACCTGCTACCCGGACTCCCTCCATGAGCTCTGCAATCAGCCTTGCTTTGGTTTTATTGCTGGCAATAATTCCTCTTGCCTCCAGTAATTCCTTCAATGCAGTTCTCTTTAGTCTGGTATAATCTGTCCCCATTCACCGTCCGTTCATATACATCACATGTCCTACGACTTGCTGTGCGGTTTGAATCCTGTCGCTTGCCACCAATTGTAGCAGAGAGGCAGTAGGATCTGTAATATATTTTGGGTAGGCAGAGACAAGCAAGTAACTACTCTTGGTAATTGTAGCAGAGAGGCAGTAGGATCTGTAATATCTTTTTGGTAAGCAGAGACAAGCAAATATCTACTCTTGGTAATTGTAATAATAACCCCTTTCCACCAAGAACTAGACGACACATAGCTTGGGAGTCAACAACAACTTATTCAACAACTGGAAAAACAAACACCTTTTTAAAAACAGTCTCCCCTACAAGGGGTTTCCCAACTGAAACAGCAGGGAGTTTAAACAGTAACATACAGTTTAACATACATTTTAACCATTAGCCTAAATAACAATTCCTGCATAGTTCATAAGTGGCGAGGTTTGCCACAGGCCAAGTACCATGCTCCTCATTGTGTACATGAATGTGTGACATTAAAGGATGTTATATCTCAAATACATATAATACTGGTGTGTGGGATGTTACTCACCAGCATGCTGTGCTGATGTTGCAGTCCCTGAGTCACGAGCCCCTGGAAGTCCACGGACTGCTGTGACACACAGGGACCTGAGAATGAGCTCCTGCCGCTCATTATATTCCGCCTCCTGGTGAGGACCACCGCCTGTTCCCCTCTGCTGCATGGCTTCTTGGCCCTTTTTCTCCTTGACCAGCCTCTTGCAGTCATTCCACCTTTTCTTGAGCCCATCCACATTCCTCCTCTGCTGAGCCACGCCGTTGACTGCCTCCTCGACCTTCAGCCATGCATCTTTCCGCCTTCGGGCAACTCCTTTGCCCTTCTCTTGGCCAAAGAGGGTGGTGTGGTTCTCCAGGACGGCCTGGACTAGCGCAAGTTTTTCTGCAAAAGAGAAGTTGGGGCACCTCATGCGCTCCTCGTCCTGGGCCGTCTGGCTCCCTCCCTGGGATGTCCCTGGTGTGGGTTCCTCCCTATCCTCTTCCTCCTCCCCCCTTCTATCCCCATGTGTACCCTCTATCCCTCTTCTGAGTGTGCCTGGTCTTGGGGCAGCCCCACTCCCATCCTCCCTTCTAGCTCTCCCTCTCCCCACTCCACTCCCTCCCTGACAGGGACCCTGCTGCTCCTCCTGTCCATAATCCTCTCCCTGCAACTCCCCTTCCCTCATCCCCCCGCCCTAGTCATCCTCAAACTACACACACTCATACACTCACACTCACTCCCACTTCAATCACACACAATCACAACCAAACACTCAGCCTATCACACTGTAAAAGATAAATAAAATGTGTGAGGTGTTAGAAAAAAAAAGTGTTGTGTGTATGCAAAATGTGTGCAATATGTAAAAAAAGTAAATGTACAGGTTTACCAATCCAACAATCCGACCTAACTAACTTAATGAAATGCTCCTCTCTCATTACTCTTACCACTAATCTCTCTACTCACTGTAGTGTACTGTAGCTCCAAGAACCAACCAAACACACTAAAGAAAATGGCCGCTGCGCATGGGTTTATGTATGAATTTTGAATGGCGTAATTATGTGGCGCATCTTTTAGAACTGGCCGTTGTTTTTTACGATTCGTAGCCTAATTTGCATAAAACTACACTTTATTGAGACTTTACGTGAACGAAATCCTGGCGTAAGTACTTGTGACGACTAAAATGTGTATTTGCGCACATTTTAGTTGATCGCAGGTTTTTGCTACTTACGCCAGTTTAGCATCTGACGGCGCAGTATATTGGATAGGTCGAGTTGCGAGGTGAAATTAAGGGCAGCGCGGGTTCCTGCCCTTGATTTATTTAGTTATCTTGTGATGCAAGACAGTGCATTTTAATATTGATGGTGTATTATGAAATTGTACTGTGTGCATATTATAAGAAAATAAAATAACATTCCTTTATTTCATTGTGCTAATCTGTGCAGGAAAATGCTATTTTTTAATATCATAGAAATAATTTACAAGAAAATATTAATATTATGCTAAAAATAATTACATTTTGATTTTGAATCACTATAGTCTGTGTGATAATGGCGACTTGGTAGGAACAGTATGCGTATAAATATATGCATTGTGAACATTCTGGGTGCATAATGTTGAAAGTGCATAAATGATTGAATAATAGTGATGGGTGCCAAGGAGCTAAAAAAAATATAATATAAAATAAATAAATAAATGTAATTAGTTGAAAATATATCAAACATGGTAATACTAAGTGATAATAAAAAAAATACTATCTAAAGAGCATGTTAGTTATATGGTAGAAAAAGTATAATCCACTTATACCATTTTGGTCATACTTTATACATTCCTCTGCAGATTGCATTTTGTTATTATATTGTATTGATCATACGGTTTTACTATGGCAGGAATAATGTATGGATATTATATTTATCATCAATCTGCATTATATCTTTCAATACATGTGTATGATTGTTAATCAATAGAATGTCATATTTCTCTCAGCTAATATTAAATGTGTGTTATTATCTACTGTTGTTGACAGGAATAATGTTGTGATAGTACAGGAATACATTGTAGTTATTATTATCATTCATTCCAAAGGGTTTGACACAATGAGGCCTATTTATCAAGCCGTCAACCGCAAATACTCTGGAATTCCGCAGCGTAATTGTGGCGAGCCTGATTCGCCTTATTTATCAAAGCCTACAGACCGGCAAAAGTTGAAATCTGTGATGTAACATACGATCCGCCGGTCTCAGTCCGACACAGATCGATGCTTACGTCATTACAGATGTTCCGAATACAAATTCGGCACTAACTACTTTTGCTAGTTATCAAATTTCTACCAGGTACGCTCGACACTATTCCGGCCCAGCGTACCTGGTTTTCAATCCGCCACCCTGGAGGCCGCAGATGCCATAGGAATCAATGGGAGTCTGAAAGCAGCGAAAGCTCATGTTCGATGCTGCCAGATATCCCATTGATTTCTATGTTAGGTTACGGGGGCCTTTTTATATAGTTTTTTTTGTAAAGAATAATTCTGGATTTATTCCAAACATAATTCAAATTAGCTTAAAGGAACAGTAAACACTTCAAGGGGTCGATTTATGAAGCAGGAAATGCTGCTTCTGACCTACTCCGCTTCAGTTCCGGCGGAAGCAGAAGTTAAGAAGCAGCGGTCCCAAGACCGCTGCTCCTTAACTCGTCCGCCACCTCTGAGGTCAATCAGTTTGATCAAATATGATTTGGTTGATTGACACCTGCTAGCGGCTGATTGGCCGCGAATCTGCAGGGGGCAGTATCACAAAAACTGCTGGTGCAATGATAAATGCCGACAGCATCTGCTGTTGGCATTTATCGATGTGCGGCTGACATGATTCAATACAGCGGATCATGTCTGTCCGCACCATGATACATTTACCCCCAAGATTGTAATATAAAGGGCTAGATTACAAGTGGAGCGCTAATTTATTGCGCTCCCGCAAACAGGCAAATTTGCCCATTTGCGTGAGCGTGATAAATAACCAGCAATTACAGTTCATGGTAGCAATTAACGCTCAGAAAATTAACCAGAGATCAGATCTTTGGTTAATTTTCTAAAAGTGGCCCAATTGGCCCAAAATTTCAGTATAGAAATCTTTATTAAAAAAATTAAAATTGTAGCATCTTTATTTGGTTAATAAAGTAACTGCAAAAAGCAGTTATAAGGGGCTAAAAGCGGCTGTGGGGTGAAAAGTGCCTTTACATTGTGGTGGGATCTGTGTGTTCCCAGTACATATGTTTATGCTTATATACAAATATATTTATTTTTTAATATGTGTATATAATCATATTAACACATCAATATATATGTATATATTCTTATACAGTACATATATATTTATTTGTTAATATGTGTATATAATCATATTAACACATCAATATATATGTATATATTCTTATACAGTACATATATATTTATTTGTTAATATGTGTATATAATCATATTAACACATCAATATATATGTATATATTCTTATACAGTACATATATATTTAATATTGCTGCCCATCGCTGCACTACTTACCGCCTTCACTGCGCTAGTTCTCATGCTGTGTCTGACAGCATGAGAATGAGACTCCTATTGGAGCCTATGGAAGTGCGGTCTCATGAGCACTGCACCTTGCTGTTAATATTAGTGCACATTATTGTGCACTGGTATTACTCAGTTGAGCACAAATATTGCTTTAGCCTAAGCACTCAACTTGTAATGTAGCCCAAAATGTTTAATCATGCGTAGTAAACAAAGCTTTGCATTTATTTTGCCTCCTTTTCTTGTAATTAACAAGCCTAACCTGCACCATAGTTGTCGACGATTAACTACAGCAAAGATAAGATAATAGCAGTGGCTAGCCTTGTCTACTCCAGTTGCAAGCCTGGATCAGGCAAGTGATGGGTAGAATTTGGCTACTGAAAAAAATAAATACAGCAAATAAAGTGTTAATCTAATAAAAAAATATTGTTAAATTATTGCACAACTGCAGAAAAACTCTGTAATTACTAGTTTCTTACTGCCCCTTTAAATGCTATGTTAGTTTAATTAACATGATATATTAGGATGGTGGTTCCCAAGTCTGTTGCTGATATTAAAGGACCACTCAATAAATGTTTAGATGAAAACCTGAATAAATGTAGTAGCACATAGTTCTTATTAAGTATAATCTATTTGTGTACTTTTTTATGTGAAATTTACTTTTACTCGAGATAAACTATTTCTCTGCCCACGTCTGGAGGAGGATTGCCTCACATTGATGGACAGGTTTCCTGCTCCAACGGATTTAAGGAAATTAACATAAAATTTAATCTGCGCATGCGTGCGTGCGTGCACCGGACAACCACCCTCTTTGTGTGCTGTTATTTTCAATGGCAACAGAGGAAGCATGATCTGGGAGCTATCAGGGCACTTTAGCATATGACCTGTCACTGAGCCCTTATGCCACACTTGCCTGTGCTCACACGTGCCTCTGACCCATGAAGGAGAAATGTATTTGTTAGAAGCAAATGTAATCGTATTTGTGCCCAGCACATCACTTACTGGGGCCTATCTATCAAGCTCCGAAAGGAGCTTGACGGCCCGTGTTTCTGGCGAGTCTTCACACTCGCCAGAAACAGCAGTTATGAAGCAGCGGTCACAAAGACCGCTGCTCCATAACCCTGTCCGCCTGCTCTGAGCAGGCGGACAGACATCGCAACAATTCAACCCGATCAAATACGATCGGGTTGATTGACACCCCCTGCTGGTGGCCGATTGGCCGTGAGTCTGCAGGGGGCGGCGTTGCACCAGCAGCTCTTGTGAGCTGCTGGTGCAATGTTAAATGCGGAGAGCGTATTGCTCTCCGCATTTAGCGAGGTCTTGCGGACCTGATCCGCACTGTCGGATCAGGTCTGCAAGACCTTTGATAAATAGGGGCCAATGTCTCCTTGCACAGGTCTGCAAAGGCTTTATTTTAATTAAAAAAGCTCAATATTCTTACTAATACTACATTTTTTTTACACACTATAATTTCAATGATTACCTTTCTTTGTATTCACACTCACTTAGATTACGAGTTTTGCGTTACGGCTTTTAACGCTGAAAAATTGGCCATTACGCTGGAATGGCCAGGAACCCATATTATAAGTTGTGTCGGTATAGCTATACCACAAGCATTTTAGCCTGTAATGCAATGTTCATTCCGCACTAAAAAAAATTACGTTTTAGTGTGGGATTTTCATAGCGCCGGTATTATAGGTTGTGCGGTCCGGCTAAAATGCTTGCGTTACAGCCTATACCGACACGATCCATACCGCCACCTGAGACCGATAGTTAAGGATTTTGCAAAACAAAAATATTCCACAAAACTCATAACGAAAATGTTACAAAGTACACTAACACCCATAAACTACCTATTAACCCCTAAACCGCCAACCTCATCACAAACACTATTTAAAACTGATTAACCCCTAATCTGCCGCCCACATCGCGACTATTAAATAAATTTATCAACCCCTAATCTGCCGCCCACCCACATCGCCATCACTATTTAAATATATTAACCCCTAAACCTCCGCCATCCCACATCGCAAAACACTAAATAAAACTATTAACCCCTAAACCTAACATCCCCCCAACTTTACATTAAAATTACAATATAACTATATTTAAATAAATAAAAACTTACCTGTAAAATAAAAATAAACCTAACATTAAACTATAAATTAACCTAACCTTACTATTCTAATAAAATAAAATAAAAATACCAATTAAAAATACTAAATTACAAATGGAAAAAAAACTAATCCTTCGAAACAATTTAAAAAATCTAACATTACAAAAAAAATAAACACTAAAATTGCGAAAAATAAAAAACACTAAGGTTACAAAAAATAATAAAATTAATGGCCCTGAATGTAACTGTTTCCGCGCAAGCCTTCAGGCTCGCCAGAAACAGGAGTTAAGAAGCAGCGGTCTTAAGACCGCTGCTCCTTAACCCGTATGCCTCCTCTGAGGCGGAGGACACCAATCCACCCCATCACATTCGATCGGGTTGATTGATACACCCTACTAGCAGCCTGCAGGGGGCGGCATTGCACAAGCAGTTTACCAGAACTGCTTGTGCAACGATAAATGCTGACAGCAACATTTATCGATGTGCGGCGGACATGATTCGCTGTTAAATCGGCCCCTCTGTCTTCATGTCACGCTCTTCTGCTTCTGTGGACAGTGCAAAAGCTTTTATGTGGGGGGGGCGGAGCTAGCCATTAAGGGAGTAAGACGTGTCCTGAAAGAGCTCCTGAATTTTTACACTTTAAAACAGCTTTTATTCATGTATTCTCCCACAAAAGGATCTGAAAACTAAGATCTTGACAGAATAACGTCACCTACTGAGTTTAAAGACAGCCAGAAGTGCAGAAATCTACAGGTGATTCAGCTTTTTGATCGGATATCCATGCGGCATTATACATTATTGCCCGGAGAGCTTCGTGACAACATGGATCATAAATAACAGTAGTTTTGTTAAGGAGCAGCTCTACTCTTATGATTTACAGTATCGTTTAGTGTAAATGCCCATAACGCTACTTATTTTGTCAGTCTGTTATACCATCGTGGAGCTACGCTATGCCCAAAATGGTGGAGATCGTACTATTCCTTCAGCAGCTAGGAGATAAGCTTGATACCCAATTCCGCTCATTACAGGGAGAACTTTCTTCTAGCCGGAATCCGACGCAAGAGGAGAGCGGACCCAGCATGTGGGGATCGCAGTGTATGAATACTCTCGGCCGCATAACTTCAGTCAGTCCTCCCTCATTTACACTACAGGGACTTGAACATGGCCGTGATCTAGATCGCCTGTACACGGGTGCCCACCACTCTGCCTCGTTTGACAGTGATATCCGGTCACCGCGATATACACTTACCTCAGAAGAGAGACCCGCTCCATGCTCCGGCGGTGGTAAGTGTCCTGAGAAGCTAGGGGATGCAGCTAATCTTGTGCCTTGTGGCGTTATTAGAGACACTCCTGACAGATATCTGGCTATTGGAGCTAAAGAGCTGGACACTGGACAGAGCTCACTGGTACACCCCGCCTTAGAAAATGACTATCACATAGTGAAGGGGAGCTCTGACAACGGCAGACATTGGAGATCTATGGAGGTTCTATTAAACAATGGAGCCTTACTAACCTCTTCCTCCCTCCCATATAACTACCCCTTGAAGGGCTTGCTTCGAGTACAGAGACTACAACTTATTGCTCCCTACTTTGGCCTCCTGGCGACTGGAGTTGGCTAAAGAACTTCATTAATTATAAATGCCTCCACTATGGTAGAGGATATACAAACTAATATACAAGTTCAGTGTTGTTTATAATTTGAGTTAGTATCCTATTCTGTTTAATTCTGTTGAGTTAATCTGTGTGTTAAGTATATATCAAGGCCCCCCTATCTGCTCCTATCAGTGGAGATAACCTGCAGTGTTATTCAGAATGTTTTAATTTGCACTCTCTCAGGGGATGGTACACTCTTACTCCACATTTGTATTTTATTGAGTGCCTGTTTAGATAATTATACTCCTTATGTGGCAGTTTTAAATGGGACAATTCCTATATCTCTGTTGGGCCCCTCTCCTCCCTTTCCCGCCAGCACTTGTTGTCTGTGGGTCATACCCCCACTCCTTTTCCCCACATCGCCTATAGCTGGCATTTCCCTGGGAGAGAGGTTCACACCGCAGTCCACTGCAATCTATATAGTTTAATAACTCCCCTCGCACATAACTTTGGCAGGAGCTACTACTACTCTCCTATATATTGAGAGAAGGCTTATTTCCTCTTACCCTATATACTTACTCCATTGCTGACTGCCATTGCTTGCTATTGTTAAGTAACAGTACTCTCAATTGCACACCTTTCCTATACTTATGGTAATCTTGAGCTCTATATTATATTTACCTGCTTTGTTATCTTATATGGCAAAAGGGTATCTTTCATCTATTTGTTATTTAGCTGATGATATAAGCTACTAATGGAATAATTACTATGTGTTGGTCACTGTGCTTATCTTACTTGCTCCTCCCATGACTTGAGTTACCTGTAGGGAATGCATTGAAAACCTTATGATAACTAGACTTCTAATTAATTACACTCCCTGTATGAAAGTTTTAACTTAGCCACCACACTGGCCCTTGCTGAGCCCCTCTCCTCCCTTTCCTTGTTCCTTGTTGCCTGCGGGTCATACTCATATCCCTTTTACCCACATCCCCTAAAGTTAGCACTCCCCCAGGAGAGGAGCTCAGGCAGTAGTTACCTACATTCTATATATCCTAATTCTCTCCCCTATGCATAACTCTACCTGTAGATTTGTAAATTTGTAACTGGATAATAAGCCCCCTAACAACCCCGCTCCCATTATTAATCTGGCATTCTAGATAGTTCCGCCCCTCATTCCCTTCTATTCCCCTCCTTTTCTAACACGAGCGGCTCTCGCCCGCTGAATTCTTTCTTCCCTTTCCTAGACCATCTTGGTCTAAGAGCGTCCAAAGAAATACTGCCCCACGCCTGCCTTAACCCCATTAGAATAAATAAACCTGTAAATTCTCTCCACGGTAAGGCATGGGCCCCATCTGTTATATATAAAATATAAAACCGAGGTTCCATTATTTTGTGTATAAACATATATTCCGCTATTGACATCCCTGTTTTGCATTGTTTACTCTAGCAATCCTATATGCCTCTTGCCCGTTGTTAATATCTACCTTCTCATAAGGGGGTTTTGGATTTGGGACCTGGATGTATTTTACATGACTACTGTACATGTTTCCCTCCAAAGGCATATAGAATTTATTCCAAGGCTCGCTATTTCTTTAGCTTATGACTATGTTTATGTTATAAGGATGTATCTTTCAGAATTAAGCTACCATTGTTATCGGATGTATATGTTATGAAACTTTTATTATAACCTCAATAAAAATTTGAAAAAAAAAAAAAAAAAAAGCTTTTATGTGCACTGCTCCAGCAGAGAAGCACAGTCCGGATGTGCTGGTGACATCATGCGTGATGTCACCACTTCCAGTTTCGCATTCGCAGTGAAAGGAAAATGCATATACGTATGATTGTTTTTGGAGTCTGCTTAAAGTTTATTAAAGGGTACAGCTCCACATACTTATTTTTTTATGCAGAATTATTTCGTAATGGTGCCCTGTATTGTTGACTGGGTTCTTAAGGGAAGTTTTGTTATTGAAAAACATGTGCAGCAAACAAGGTCTTTTTGGGTTTAAATCATTTTTAAACTCCCTCATTGGGACCGAATTACTAAACTGCGGATGCAGCTGTTTCAGCGCGGGCCTTCAGGTTCACCAGAAATCTAAGTTAAGAAGCAGCGGTCTTAAGACCCCTGCTCCTTAACTTTTCCGCCACCTCTGAGGCGGCGGACAGCAATCAGCCCGACTGGATATGATTGGGTTGATTGACATCCCCTGCTAGTTGCCAATTGGCCACAAATCTGCAGGGGGCGGCATTGCACAAACATTTTATATGAAATGTTTGTGCAATGAAAAATGCAGAAAGCGTATGCTGTCGGCATTTATCGATGTTGGGCGGACGTGATCCGCTATAGCGGATCATGTCCGCCCGAACATGATAAATCGGCGCCTTGGTGTTAGTTTACTGCAATACTACAGATAAATACTGTAACTACAATCTTCTTACCTTTTAACATATTATTTAACATACAAATAAAATGCTCAATTTTGTTAGAGACTTTTAAACAAATTCCTTTTTTTAATTTTTTAGACTGTTTAATTCTTGCAAAGTAGTTAAAAACACAGTTGACCCAGGGCCGGCTCAAGATATTGCGCTGTCTGGGTCTGAGAATGCAATGATGCCTCCCCAGTAGTTACATTACTAATTAGCATATCAACCTACTAGCCTGGCTGATGATCTTACTAAGCCTGCCTACCTGCATGCAACCGATGCTTATGCACAATTGCACAATAAGTGGTAAGGAAGTTAGGGAAGAGATGCACTTGTCCCACCTTGAATGCCACCCCTGACCGGTTCTGTATCTTTGTGTGATGAGATTATGCTGCTGGGAGACTGTGACTTCCCCCAAACAACCAGAGGACAGGAGTGGTCTGTGTCTGACAGTGACTGACTCAGTCACTAAAGTGCTGCCCCTTGTCGGGTGCTGCCTGTGTCCATTGGACCCACTTGGCCCATGGTTTAGCTGGCCCTGAGTTAACCACACAAGCACAGTCGCGGCAACAGATCCAGGCCAGGGAGCAAGATCCTAACTCGTAGCTCAGGGGGCTCCTTAAAAAAAATATCCAAAATGTATTGATGCATTTAAAACCAGACACGATTGGACAGGGTAAGCATCACAATTAAAGCTGTGCTCCTGTGCAAGTTCAGATGAGATGAACCAATCAGGAACAAGCATTTATGCATATACTCCAAACGCTGGCCATATCTTCATCTCGAGCATAATGCTATAACATAACAGTACCAGTGTAATGCAAACTGTACAGGATATAATTTGTCAGAGAAAGTGTTTCACTCTGGAACCACAGTGATTGCAGCTTCCGAACAGAAGACAGCCAGTGATTGGTGAGGTTGTGTGTCTACCACCTCTGATTGGCTGCCTGGCCATGCTTAGGAACAGCAAAGCTTGTGCTTCCCAAGTGGGATTTTATCCAAGTATTTAACCTTTTTTTTTCATGCTTTAAACACAAAGTAAGGTCAAGCACTTTGTATTCGGGCTACATGCCCTAATGATTTAAAGCATTTAAATGTTGCATTAGAATTTATCAAATTCAAGTAATTTTAACATATAAAGGAAGCTGAGAAACACCAGACTTAATGAAAGGTTTACTGTAAAAATGGTTTCCCCTTAAGGTATTCTCAGTTACTTGCTATACCAGTATTAAATGCATGGAAATTTGCTCAGTTAGGTTTATTTTTCTGTTTGAAAAATATGTTTTTGCTCACTGACACCATCACCCACTGTTATAAAGGAAATGAGAATTCAAACGTGCTTAGCTTGCAGGGAGACCAAAACAATCTATCTTATTTCTCTCCCTTTATATAAAAAAGACAAAACGTAGGTACTGAGATTTTCAATTGGTAGAAAAAAAACAAAAGGTGCGATTTCCAGTGCATTTAAAGCACCTTTAAATACAGTAGAAATAGATCATCCAAAAATGCCCAATAAAAAGACAGTGTGATAGCTCTGAGACATTTAAGATTCCTTCCATTTCCATGTCCACTATATCATGTGACAGCCAACAGCCAATTACAGACTTATACATATTCACTGGGAACTCTTGCACATGCTTAGTAGGAGCTGTTTCCTCCAAAAGTGTAAATATAAAAAGACTGAGAAGAATTTAATTGAAAGTAATATGGAAAGTTGTTTAAAATTGTATGCTTTATCATGAAAGTTTAATTTTGACTTAAAGGGACTGTAAAGTCAAAATTAAATGTTCATGATTTGGAAAAAGTATACAATTTTATACAAAGTTCAAACATACTTCTATTATGAAATATAATTTGTTCTTATGGTATTCTTTGTTTAAGAGTAAATTTAGGTAGACTAATAGGGGGATATTTATCAAAGCGCCAACTGAGAATACGCTTGAATTCCGCATCATATTTAGCGCAAAATTTATCCGCCATAGTTATCAAAGCGTCAAGATTGTCAAATGTTGAAATTTGTGACGTAATATATGCTCCCGCGATCTCAATCCAACCTAGATCGATGCTTTTGTTTTTCGAGTGGAAAACTGTGGTATTCTAGCGGAATTCTGATCATTCGCCCTCCTAATGGACACTCTTTAAACCTCTTACAAAGTAATCAAAAATTCAACAGTTACGCTTGCGTCTACTCCGACGCAGCGTACCTATCGTCCAAACCACCACCTCCGAGGCCACAGATGCCATAGAAATCAATGGTTTGGAAACATCTGAAAGTTTTGTGATCCTTTTAGACGCTAAGACAAATGTAACTAATACAAAGTTTTTA
This sequence comes from Bombina bombina, assembly GCF_027579735.1. Taxonomy (NCBI): domain Eukaryota; kingdom Metazoa; phylum Chordata; class Amphibia; order Anura; family Bombinatoridae; genus Bombina; species Bombina bombina. Next base: position 1,196,297,652 of record NC_069502.1, read on the forward strand.
AATGGCATTGTCTTTTTAAGTCATGTTTTTCCATGGTATTACTCCACATTATTCCTCAATTCACTCTGCAAATATTTTTCAACAAAGGATAGCAAGACAGTCAAAACTGTTGCATACCAAATACATGCAAAATACATTTAAAATGGCATTCTCCTTCCCACAAAGGATAGCAAGAGACTGAAAACTGTTGCACACTAATTACATTTCAAAATGTTCAACATTGCATTCTCTTTCTAAGCCATGTTTAGCCATGTTAATACACCACATTGTTCTTTAATATGGGAGTGTGAAAAAACAATCACTGACCTTTAAAGCTTCCACGACGCTGCCATCTAAAAACAGAAAACCAGAGTAATGATTTTATCTATAGCTAAATACTCATGTGTTGTGTATAAGTAGTTTAGTTAGTTGCACAATCAATCTCAAGCATACACCTGCATTTACAGCTGGTGAACTCACCTGGAAGGTAATATTCCATACATATTAACTTCTAAACAACAACTTTGTACTCGTACAATTATGACGCATACATTTTGTGCTCGTCTAATGACGCAAAAATACAGAAAACCTGTCATTAATTTGTCTGTTATGTAATGTCTGGTGAATAGTTATTTTATCAATTACTGCAATAATTTCCAGCTGGAGAACTTGGCATTATAAAAAGGGGTTTCAATCGACACACTTCATTTCATTATTACTTGGCAATGGATATACTTAACATTGTACAGTTTGACCTGTTACTTCGGAGACGCTGGGCATGAAGGGTGATGATAGCTGTGGAGCATCAACAAATACGCCAGCGGGTGCCGAGGGTCTTCCTGCCTAGGGTTGGTCTCCATGCCCTCAGTGATCAGGAGGTGATCCATAGATTACGACTCAAAAGGGCTTCCATTGACAGGCTCTATGTCGAAATCAAGGACTCTCTTGAACCACTCACTGCAAGGACTAGGGCAATCCCTGGGATGGTAAAATTACTATCGGTCCTCTATTTTTTGGCAACTGGATCATTCCAGGCTGTGACAGGTCTAGGCGTAGGAATGAGCCTGACAACCTTCTCCTGTTTTCTGAAGGTTGTCCTTAATGCATTGCACCAATGCCTTGTCCATAAGGTCCACTTTCCAAATACACCTGAGGAGTGGCATGCTGTCAAGCTCCAGTTTTATAATCTTGCTGAGTTGCCAAGAGTATTGGGGGCCATAGATTGTACTCATATATTGGTGCAGCCTCCCAGGGGTAGAGAGGAGCCATACTGGGACAGGAAGCATAACCACTCGCTGAATATCCAGGTCATCTGTGAAGCCAGGTTGAGGCTAATGAGCGTCCACTCTGGAGTCCCTGGTTCAAACCACGATTCCTTCATCCTCCGGAATTCTGCCATCTGCCATCGGTCCCAGGAGGAACAAATGCAAGAGGGAATCCTCATAGGTAAATATCTCTTATATATTTACACAGATGTATATTATATATTGTATTCATTTTGCTTGCTAATATCAATGCTCTATTTCTTTTACACAGGTGATTCTGAATAGGGATGGGCGAATGTGTAAATTTTTGAATTTCGAATGTAGAACGAATGTTATTACCGAAATTCGAATTATAAATCCGAATGTTGATAAGAACAAATATTCTTAAAAATTCTATAATCGAATGTTATTTACAGTTTTCGAATGTCACTTTCGATTTTGAATGTTTATAATTATATCGAATGTCCACATTCGAAATTTCGAATTTAACATTCTATTTAACAAATACTATTCAGAAGTTCAATAGTTCATGTGGTAGGGAGGGAATCTATTAAATTGATACATAATAGATACAAATATATCATTTTGAATGTTTCTATATAGAATATTGCATAATTCGAATATTACATTTAAAGAAAAAGCATTAGAAATACTATTACAATCTAAATTTGAATTTTTCGAAAATAATATTTTCGAATGTAATCATAAAATTTGAAACTGAACATTCGAAAATCAAATGTTAGAATGTTATGTATACATTCGAAATTCGATTCTAATGAACGAATGTGTTAAAATTCGTGCCGTTTTTCGAATGTTGCGAAACATACGCCCATCCCTAATTCTGAATATTCTTGTCTTCTGTGGCTGTTCACACCTGTCCACAACCCCAACAGAGTGGAAGAGCTGCGCTACAAGGCCCACATCGCCACCCGATCGGTGATTGGGCGCACCTTTGGCATATTGAAGAGCCGTTTCCGCTGCTTGGACATCTCCGGCGGGGTTCTCTTTTATTTTCCTTATATGCTGTATGTTGCACAGCATTGCCATTAAAATCCATGATATAGATCTGGAGAGCTTGGATGTCCCCGAGTATGGCGATCATTTAGCCTTATTAGAGGAAAATAATGCAAGGGGAGTCCAAGCTCGAGCAGACTATATTCAGGCATTTTTTGGCCAATAATGTTGTCAGTAATGACAGTGCAACATACAATATTTTTATTTCTGAAATATTACTTTATACTTTTGTTTTTTATTCCAAAATATTATATATTTTGGATTTTTTGCAATTATTGTCATTTAAATATTGACTAAATGATATTTCATTTCACTGTCTTGCTATTGAGTGAAAGTGGTTCATTTTGGCTATCTTGCTATTGTTCAATGTAAAGGTTTGTGAAAACCGATCTTTAAATAAATATCTTAAAATAAAATAAAAATTTGGTACACTTGACTATGTTTTTCATTTTAAAGTCTTTATATGATTGTCAATATTTTTATTTAATCAATTATTTTTTATTTTTTACATAAAAATATTTATTTTAACAAGGTTTTAATCTATCGTGTTTGCTAATGTTAAAGTAACAGCATATTCACAGTTAAACATTCATGAATCAGATAGGGCATGTAATTTGAAGCAACATTCTGATTTAAAATTCTTATATATTTTTTGTTCTTTTGTTATTCTTATCTGATAATATCTAAGTATGTTAAGGTTACCTCTTATCTCATTCAATATTTAGCTTCTCGCAACTGGAGAGTGATTTTTCATGTGAGCCTTATACATAACATTCTCATGCACGTTGTTTGTGGCAGACAGTGCACTCATTGGCTAATATGCAAGTCAATAAATATTAAATGAAATATCATGGAATCAGATGGCTGTTATGAGATGCTCAGATAAATGTAATAAGAGGTCAAATTTATAATCATCGGACATGAAACCAAAAATATGTTATTTAAGGATTGATGTCGAACATAAATAATTCAAAAACTTTACATTTCACTCATAACAAAAAAATAGATTCATTCTGTTTTTATCATCTTTTTTTGATGGAACAACAATGCACTATATGTTTTGGAATGAATACATGTGTTAGCCAATGACAACATATATACAGTATATATATATATATATATATATATATATATATAAACACACAGAGAAAGTCCAGCACTCATTTACAAGCTCTAAGCAAATATTAAAATAAAAAATATAAGGTTTAGTTACCTGTGCACCCTTCACATGTTCATAGTTTTTTTGGATTGAGAGCTTGCATTGTATTGCTGCTTTAGGGACCCAGGTTTTAGAAGGGACCTTGACGAGGTACCTATGCTTGTCCCATTTAGTAAAATGCAGTAACTAAACCTTCTATTGTTGTTTTAAATCTTAGCTGAGAGCTTGTAAGTGAGTGCTGAACTTTCTCTGTGTGCTGTATTTATTTGTTTTAAATTTTCACCATGGGCCTTACACCCAGGCCTGTCTGGGGTTAACTGCCTGTGACTCTGGGGACAGCGTAGCTTCCTGTGAGTGCCAGTGAGAACCCAGGGCTGAGCATGTTGCAGGGTCATAGGATGTGTACCCAGTCCAGTCTGAGTGCAGTCCCCTTCCGTGTTTTGTAGAGAGAGAGAGAAATTTGAGCAGCTGTCACCTATATTCTTATCTGCTCATGAGATTAAAGGGATAATAAAACCAAATATTTGCTTTCATGATTAAGATAGAGCATGCAGTTTGAAGCAAACTTCTAATTTTCTCCTGTCGTTTATTGCTCTTCATTCTCTTGCTATCTTGATTTGAAAAGCAAGATTTTAATTTTTAAAGCCGTGCCATGTTTGGTTCTCAAACTTGGTTTGTTCTTGCTGATTGTCCATGATTGTGAACCTAAAATTTGCTTTCTCTTAGCTTAGATGCCTTAATTTGCAAATAAAGATAGCAAGAGAACAAATATAAATTGATAATATTATTAAATTATAAATTAGCTTAAAATTGCATGCTCTATCTGAGTACTAAAAGACAATATTTGTGTTCAGTGTCCCTTTAATGAAAAACGGATATGTCTTTAAAAAAAGGATACAAGAGAAGGAATCAATTTACATAATCAAATTTAATTACAAAGTAGTTCACTTTCACATGCTATTTATGACTCATTAAATAAATATTTTCGATTTATGAACCTTTTAATAGAGTTGTTTATGCAAAATTTGTGACTATTTAATTAATGGGTTTTAAAAAAACAAACAAAAAAAAAACTCTGGTGTAGATTGACCCTTTAATAAGCAGAGCCAAGTATATCTTACACATGCATTGAATTTGATCAACAAGCATGTGTAACATTTGTATTATGTTAAAAAAATTAAAAAAAACACATTTATTAATTTAGAATATCATTTATTCATTTATTCTGAAAAAACTTTTTTTTACATGCATAAGAAAAATTAAATTATAAATTATATATTAAATAAATTGATTTAAAAAATAAAAAAAAACTAAGTTGTATTTTGAATGCTTAGAGGCATGGGGAGATTGTGGAGGTGATCTCTCCCTTGATGACCGTCCATGTATTAACATATATAGATTTCTGTTAAAATGACGGTTGTCCTCGTCTGCCCTCTCCCTACGAGCCAATTCACCCTGCTTTACAGCTACCATGGCCCTGTCTAGCGCTAACCTCTTCCTATCAAAATTTAACCTATCATTATCCCTCTGTCTTTCATATTCAAATCTTTCCCTCTCTAAATCTATTCTTCCACTTTCTATTCTCAATCTTTCCCTGTCTAACTCTAATCTTTCCCTATCTACTTGAATGCCCATCTCTATGATCCGCCCCTGTTGCTTAACAGATAATCTCAATGCCCCATGCAACTCCTGGTGATCAACACTGTACTGCCTGGCCAGATTCAACATTTTACAAACTGCTTCATCTTCATTTAGTTGAAGCAGTTCGCGGCCAGAATAAGCACGGCCATGAGCTGCTGGGGCCCTATCAGCAGGGACAGGAGGGGCACTAGGGTCCAGAGCAGCTGGGTCTTCTGGAGCAGGAGGGGCAGCATGGATGAGAGCATCTATATCTGATGTTCCCTGGGAGATTTCCTGCTCCTGTGATTTGTTAAATAGGTTCTCTCCCAGGGACTCCTCCTTCACAATTGCTCTCATCCCTCGAACCCACATAATTTTAAGTCAAAGATTAAAGGCATATGAAAGTAAACATAAAGCTTTCCTGAGTCATATAGAGATTATAAATGTAAGACACTGTGTTTTAACATGCACAATTATGATAGTTAATGTTATCTTAAAGGTATATTCCATCAAAGTTTTGAATCCAAATGAATGCATTTCATGTTTTAATGTCAGCATTTGCATTTTGAACTATACATGTATTAACAAAAGTGCTTCTAATAAAAGCTATTGCTGTTTACAGCTTTTATCAGCTTTCCCTCCCCCCATCTGTGGGGTAAAGCAGACACACTACATAACCGCTTCAAGGGGGTTTAACTAAGTGTCACAATGGATGGTGATACACATACTGAAATTCGAGACCTAGTGGCTGCACTGGCTCGGAAAATGGACTATCACTTTGCTCATCTTATGTCCCTGGTGAAAGCCGGCCCGCAAGAACCAACGCACCCGGAGAGAAAAATGGCGACTTTATTGGAGCTAGACAAGCAGAGTCACTACCCGCAGTCCTCTCTCAGTTTAGTGGGGACATCTAGGCACATAGCGGATTCCAGAGGACCTCAGTGCGGTCCACAGCAGCAAGTCATCATGAGATGTCAGAGTCTGGAGGATTCTAATGACTCACATGAACATTTTACTATGAAGGTCGGGAGAACCCCTAAAAGGATGCAATTATCGGTGCGGGAGGATGGGGCCGACCACCCGACACAAAGCTTAGTTTCGTTAAAGGCTCATGGGACGACCGGCAGCTTGAAGCATTTGGTGAGACTTTCTATCATGGGGCTTGATGCGATCTTGCCCACACGCACTTACCGGTTTCCCCGACACCGGAGATCCTGCACATTCTTGAGGGATGACTCTGACAAACTTTCTAATTTTTTTGGCTCTGTAGTGGTCTGTTACCTTCCCAGCCATAATCCAAGCAAAATACGTAAGGGTGTGGGGTAAATATACCAGGCTTTACCTTGCGGTGCTGTGCACAACAGTCCCCCATATGCACATGATAACCCGTTGCTCGGAAATATAAACATGAGACTGGGCTACCAGCTGGACATATCCTGTCTTACTGATGACTTTACAGCTAAAGATTTTCCCAAAAGCAACTATAATATTTTGGACGTAATTTCATTTGCACTTATCTTTTAGATGACCAGCCACAGGTCTTATCTCCTAACATCAGTGTTACGGTTACCCTTAGTCTCGCTGAGAGATGGACCGCTTAGTAGCCTGGATCCCTATTGCTAAAGAGGGGAGAAGCTGCTTTCCATAGTATTCTATATGAGTCTCGCAAATATAGAATAATCTCCCTTAGCTGCAGTACAGCTAGGATACCCTTCTGCCCACAAAAACGAGTCAACGCTGCGATTGAGGGTCAAACAAGAACTCAGGACTGGGATGCCCAGCCTGCTTTTTATTAAGGTTACATGCACACAGGGCACTCCCAGGGGGGGGGGGGGGAAGCACAAAATCCCCCATCACACAGTTAGATAGAGAGCAATGTCCTTTGACAGGCCACAATAGGATTACAGTACTTAAGATAACAAGTTTACAAGTTCATCTTATCAATTAGCAGTCTGGCTCCAGAGGTGATTAGACAATAGTTTCTAAAAGCTGAAAAAAAGTTAACTCTTTATGAAATGATACTTGTTACGGTTTTCTTGGAGCCCTTCTTAGGCGCTGGCTTGGCTGGTTCAGGCATTGCTGCTGGGAAATAAGCTCTTCACAACAAAATAACTAATGCTTCTGTAACAGTGCTCCCTTTCTGTGGAACACTCTGGCAGACACGGTCTGACCCCTTTTCGGGGCAGACTAAGGCTGTCCAGACCGCTGGTTATGCGGGGCTGAGGTCGGTTTGTCTGGACAACCCGTCGGCGTTGCCATTCTGTTTCCCAGGTCTGTAAGTAATGGTGAAATTGAAGGGTTGCAACGATAAGCTCCAACGTAATAGCCTGCCGTTATCTCCAGAGACCCGGTTCAGCCACACCAACGGGTTATGGTTGGTGACCAGGGTGAACTCCTGACCATATAAATAGGGAGTCAATTTCTTTAATGCCCACACCAAAGCCAAACACTCCTTTTCGACCGCTGCATAGCTGACTTCGCGGGGCAGGAGCTTCCGGCTGATGTAGGCAACTGGATGCTCCCCTCCATCTTCGCCTACTTGGCTGAGGACGGCTCCCAGCCCGAACATGGAAGCATCTGTATGGACGATAAAACGTTTGTTAAGGGCTGGGGCCGCCAAGACAGGAGCGTTAATTAGAGCATTTTTGAGAGCCTGGAAAGCCGCTTCACAGTGGGGAGACCACAGGACCTGTCGAGGTAAGTTCTTCTTGGTCAAGTCAGTCAGGGGTTTGGCAAGTGTGCTGTAGTCTGGTACGAACCGTCTATAGTACCCTGCCGTGCCCAGGAAGGCTAGGACCTGAGTCTTAGTGATGGGGGTGGGCCAATTGGCGACAGCTTCTATCTTGGCCGGCTCTGGTCGCTGCTTTCCACACCCCACCCGGTGACCCAGGTACTGTACCTCGGCCATCCCAAAGTGACATTTTTCTGGCTTCAGAGTCAGGCCAGCAGCCCGGATCTGATCCAGAACCATTCCTACATGAGCTAAGTGGTCCTCCCAGGACTCACTGTGGATCGCTATGTCGTCCAGGTAGGCGCAAGCAAAACTCTGGAAGCCATCCAGGAGCCTATCCACCAAGCGCTGGAATGTAGCTGGGGCATTCTTCATCCCAAACGGCATTACCCTAAACTGATATAAGCCGAATGGGGTGACGAATGCCGACTTGGGGATAGCCTCCGGGGCCAGGGGAATCTGCCAGTAACCTTTGCAGAGGTCAATAGTGGTCAGGTAATTTCCCCTGGCTATACGATCGAGTAGCTCGTCTACCCTGGGCATAGGGTAAGCGTCCATCACGGTTTTTTCATTGAGCCTCCGATAGTCTACGCAGAACCGGGTGGTCCCATCTTTCTTGGGCACCAAGACAACTGGGGAGGCCCAGGGACTATCGGAGGGCTCAATTACCCTGAGCTGGAGCATCTCATCGATCTCCTTCTTCATTCCTGTCCTAACTGCTTCGGGGATTCGGTACGGAGCCTGGCGCAAGGGAGCTTGTCCCGGAGTATCTACCTGGTGGGTGGTTAAAGTAGTGTACCCTGGCTTCGGGGAGAAGGTGAGGTGTTTGGACTGGAGGAGTTGGCTGAGCTGCTCCCTTTCAGTGGGGCTAAGTCGGTCTCCTATCTGAACCTGAGCCACTATACCTGTGGGGAGACTCTTTTCTAATAGGTCTGGAATGGGTAGACTGTCGGGGTCTTCCTGAGGGGAACAACATACGGCCGTCACGTTCTCTGGTCGCTCAAAATATTCCTTGAGCATGTTTACATGGAATGTCTTTCTAAGATTGTTGTCATGGCAGCTAGCTATCACATAAGTGGTGTCTCCCGCACTGGTGAGAGCTCTCGCTCCATCCGGGCTTGGGCCCGTGTAGTCACTGGGTCCGCCTCGTTGTTGCATACTGGAGCATAGGCAGAAGTCATGGGGCCCAAATCGTTGCCCAGTAGTACTTCGGCAGGTAAATTATCCATTAGGCCCACGTTCACAGCCCCCTTTCCCGCTCCCCAATCAAGATGTACTTTAGCTGTTGGAATTTTGTACACATCCCCCCCCGCCACTCTAACGGCCACAGTCTGTCCGGATCGCTTGTGCTCTGGCACCAAATGACTCTGTACCAGCGTGATAGTAGCCCCTGTGTCTCTCAATCCCTCTGTAGATCGCCCCTCGAGCCATACCTTCTGCCGATGGTGCTGGCGGTTATCTGAGGCAGCATATACAGGGTCCACCTCGTGAAGCGGCCCCACATATCCCTCCATAGGGGCCTCTTGGTTAACACAGAGGGCCCGGGCCGGACGATAGGACCCAGAGGGGTAATTGTAATTCCTGGGTGTCTGGTGCGTATTAAGGGGGCAGCTAGCCATGAAATGCCCTGGTTGCTTGCATCGGTGGCAAGTCGGTCTGGGACGCCCAGAGCTGTTATTGTGTGGTCCTGAGTGTCGGACGGGCCCTGTGGGCACCGGGGCTCGGAATTCAGCACAAGGGGGTGCACGGTAAACCTCTCTGGGTTCGACCCGTGCTGGAGCTCGGTAGTTCATGGGTTCGTGAAGACGGGAGTCATAATGTTCATCGGCCAATTTGGCTGCTTCTTCTAAGGTAGAAGGCCGCCTGTCTCGCAGCCATTCCTTCCCTTGCTGTTCCATGCCATTATAAAAATGTTCTAAGAGAAACAATTGTAAAATTTCCTCACCAGTCACCGCTTTACTTCCGCTCAGCCAGTGATTTGCCGCTCTCTGCATTCGGTGCGCCCATTCCATATGGGTATCGTTAGGCTTCTTTTTCGTGCCCCGAAACTGTCGGCGATACGTGTCCGGAGTTACAGCGCACCGTCGCAACAGTGTCTCCTTAACTAGCTCATACTGTGTCACTTCCTCAGCACCCAGAGTACGAAAGGCTTCCAGGGCTCGCCCGGATAGTTTCCCAGACAATATCGTGGGCCACTCTCTGTTGGGAATCTGGTGCAGGGCACATTGCCTTTCGAAGTCCGCCAAATATGCATCAATCCCTGTCTCGCTCTCTAGGAAGGGTCGAAATGCCGCATAGGGTATCTTGGGCCTCCCAGCATTTTCGACAGGGATGATTACCTGCGGGGCTTCAGCATTGCGGTGTGCGTTCGCTAGGTTGAGTTCGTGGGATCGAGTCTCTCGTATATCCTCGTCCGCCTCCGCCATCAACTGCTGTACCAATTCCATGGAGGGGTTCGGCCCGTATAATGAGAGCCTTTCCCGAACAATCCTGGTTTTTTCGTCACTAATCGTGGTCGGTGTTTCCGCCATTGTGAAGCTCTGATCCAGTTCGGTCAATTCTGCGATCAGCTCTCTCCTCGGCCGGTTGCTGGCGTACCCCCCTCTGCTTTCAAGTAAATCCTTTAGGGTTGTACGCTTCAATTTTTCGTAAGCGCTCTCCATCCGTTCTGTACCTCTCCTAGGAAATCCAGGAAAATCCCGCCGCTGCCGCCAAATGTTACGGTTACCCTTAGTCTCGCTGAGAGATGGACCGCTTAGTAGCCTGGATCCCTATTGCTAAAGAGGGGAGAAGCTGCTTTCCATAGTATTCTATATGAGTCTCGCAAATATAGAATAATCTCCCTTAGCTGCAGTACAGCTAGGATACCCTTCTGCCCACAAAAACGAGTCAACGCTGCGATTGAGGGTCAAACAAGAACTCAGGACTGGGATGCCCAGCCTGCTTTTTATTAAGGTTACATGCACACAGGGCACTCCCAGGGGGGGGGGGGGGAAAGCACAAAATCCCCCATCACACAGTTAGATAGAGAGCAATGTCCTTTGACAGGCCACAATAGGATTACAGTACTTAAGATAACAAGTTTACAAGTTCATCTTATCAATTAGCAGTCTGGCTCCAGAGGTGATTAGACAATAGTTTCTAAAAGCTGAAAAAAAGTTAACTCTTTATGAAATGATACTTGTTACGGTTTTCTTGGAGCCCTTCTTAGGCGCTGGCTTGGCTGGTTCAGGCATTGCTGCTGGGAAATAAGCTCTTCACAACAAAATAACTAATGCTTCTGTAACAATCAGCTTACTCTGGGTGCAGAGTATATGTAATTTAAGAGAGAGTATATATAGGTGGTGGCACTGCTGGTGTCTCATATGACATTAGCTAGCTACTACAAAACTAAAGTGATCCAGCAGGGTTCACTTTGTTAGTACATCCAAAACATTGCAAATAAACATCTTCCCCCCCAAAATATATTATATATCAGATAACATTAGAAGGTTTTTGTACATATCTATTTAAATTCACTCAGATTAGTGAATTCCTCTGCGGTATTAATCCGCAATCTAATTTCAACCTCCTAAAAGAATTGTACCTCTTAGCTAAGATAGCTAGCTATTTCTGTTAACCAGTTTAATTTCAAGTATCATTCCATTAGCCACTTTTTTTTGAGCTACAGAGTTTCTACAGTAAAGTACACTAAATAAAGAATGTAAGGTATCATTGCAAGTTCAGCAATATATGAAGTTATGTTATGTTAGAATTATAGTATGACATATCTGCTCTGAGAAGGGACTCCATAGTACTATAAGTGCTATATGTTCCCCTTATTCAAGCTCAATTATTTAGATTCTGATGCATATTGGGAGCTATTTATCTGTACTATGTCATGTAAATCTGAAACTGGTTTCACTTTGTGGAGTTACTATTTATGTTATTATGATATGACTGTAATCCAGCTAAATACCTTAATAAAAAAACTTTGATTTAAAAAAAAAAAAAAAAAAAAAAAGCTATTGCTGTTTACAAAGTGTATTTAAAGGGACAGTTTACTCAAAAATTTTCTCCCCTTTAATTTGATCTCAATGATCCACTTTATCTGCTGGAGTGTATCAAATTGTTTACAAGTAGCTTCTTTACCCTTATATTGGCATTTGAAATTGTTAATTTAGCATGTGGTATCCCCACCTATTCTGAAAGTTTGTGGCCGCGCGTACCAGCTATAGATAAGCTTTGTAAACACAGCCAGCAGAAGAAATTACACTCCCAGTGTGATAAAGCAGAGATAAGGTAATAAAATGTTGATTTTCCATTGTTCTCTCAAAGTATTGGTGATTGTTTTAAGGACAGATATAAGATAAAGAAGCAGGTATATGTGCACAATGTGATACAGTAATGAGATCTGATTATACCTACAAGCTCAACCTATTTTATTAGGCTGTGGCTTCAAAACACAAAATAAGAGCTTTAATATACAGAAATAAACCTTAAAAAGCTAATTTTCATACATTTTTTACTCTGCAGTTGGTAAAAAAAGCAATTGTAAACACATTAAGGGAAAAACTATTTTACAGTATACTGTCCCTTTAAGTATGCACCGTGCAACAGCATTTTCAACACAGCAACACAAGCAAAAGTGCTTGTAACATATGTTTTGACTCTGTTTCTTAATTACTGACATGATACAAGGCCCACTGGTGCTGTGGGAAGCTGCTGTATTTAAAATGCTTGTGCTATGAGTCTCTTGGACGTGCAAAGAAAAATGTTAACAATAAAAAAGTGATAACTTTTAATTAAGCATATATACATACTGTATATGCGATAATGGTGATGTTTGTAGAGGTTAAAGGGATATTCTATTCAAAATAGAAGGTTCATGATTCAGATAGAGCATGCAATTTGAAGGAACTTTGTAAATAAATCCAATTACCATTTTTTTTTTCTCTTGTTAGATTGTTTTAAATGTACACTTAGGAGATTTTGCATTTTTTGTTAAGCACATAGGTAGCACATGATCATTGGTGTTTAAATGTAGCCAAACAATCATCAAGCAATACACAGATATTAGATACTATTACACATAATACGCAGATTAAGATACTATTCAATCACAGATTATATCAACGATCAATGTAATTTAACATTATTGTTTAATAATGTGATATTCTTCAGTAAGACTATTTAAACATTAAGGCATTGACTGTCCCTTTTACATGAGCACACTTATAACATTAATGTTTGTTATTGGTTTTATTACCTGTGGGAAGAGGTTGGAGGTTGTCCCAAAGCTTTTCGGACCTCAGCTGCAATAAAAAATGTGTGTGTATATATATATATATATATATATATATATATATATAAAACAACAATTAAAATTATGGGGAGACGAAAAGTGAGTTTAAATTCCGCCACTAAATACAAAATGTAGAGAAAATAACTCATTGTTATATATATATATATATATATATAAACAAGTTAACGTCCAGCACCAATTCTGTCCTCGATAAGGGTGCAAGCAGCCGCTGTCTCACCTTGACAGGTATTAATATGTAAAATAGAAATGGCTGCAGCACTCCAAGTTGTTTTTTATAACATTTTTATTACAAGCAGTGAAATACAGGCGACGTTTCGGGCCTCTGCCCTTTCTCAAGCCAAGTGATTAGTACATAATCCAACTCCACCTTTTATAGGCAGTCCATGTGACACAACACAGGTGTAGATAATTACAATTGTGATAATACATATTCTTACAACAGAATAAAAATAATCAATAAACAGTGATTTTGTTTTATAATCATAACTATGCATTTTTTATATACAAAAAACTTGTGATTTTCAATTTATGTAATTCTTTACACACCTTCTTATTTTTAAATTTTTAAATTTCTAAATATTTAGTGTTACTGTGGGGAAAATATAAAGTGACCTTAACAGTTCATTATCTTGTCTGTGAATTATGTGAGATAATTTCATGTTAGTGATTTTTCATTATCATTTATTTATACTATTAAGAAATTTTTTTATTTTATTAAAAACAGTAATCAAACTAACAACTAAATTCTAACAACTAAATTCTAATCTTGCAAGATATGTTTTATCTCTGATGGATGTTAAACAGGGGAATGCATACACTCTAATATTATTTACTATATGTAAACCATAACAACAGCATTCAAAATAAGATCCTTATATTTTTACAAACAACCTATTTTTTTATTATGTTATTCAGCACATCTCTTTTTTCAAGTTGTTCTCTTTTCTTTATGTGAATCTTGATCTAGATCATAGAAAGAAAGTTTACAGTAAATTATCATAATCATTACAGAAACAAAAACAGGTTATAGTCTTTATTTAAACCTTTAGGGTGCATACTTTCTAGTCTATTGATCCAAATAACCTCTCTCTGCTGTAGTTTTTTAACCCTATCCTGTCCCCTTCTCTGTATTGGAACATGTTCAAGGATTTGAAACCTTAACTGATTAACATTATGGTTTTTCTCTTTAAAGTGTGCAGATACAGGTAAATCTGAAATGGCCTTACGTATGGTGTATTTGTGTTGTGTGAGTCTGTCTTTCATTTTTTGGGTAGTTTCCCCTATGTATATTAGCCCACAGGGACATTTTAGAGAATATATGACATGATCCGTTTGACAAGTAAACAAACCATTAATCCTATATTTTTTACCCGTGTATGGGTGGACAACCTCACTGCCTTTAATCACACAGCTACAATGTGAACAATTATAACAGGGAAAAGTGCCTTTCTTTTTTGAAAATGACATTCTTGTCTTACTACTACCTATGTCAGTTTTGATTAAATAATCCTTTAAGTTTTTAGGTCTTTTGTATGATAGCAATGGAAAAGATTGAAATTCCTTTATATCCTGATAATTATTTTTTAAAATATGCCAATGTTTTTTGACAATACCAGATATCTGCTTACTATTGACATTGTATGTGCTTACAAATGGAATTCTCTCCATCTGTTTGGTTTTCAATGTTTTTTGCAAGAGTTGATTACGAGGGATTTGATTGACTTTTTTTAATTCATCATCTAATATTTTTATCGGGTAACCCCTTTGTTTAAATTTTTGTCCCATTTCAAGTAACCTTCTATTGCATACATCTTCATCACTCACTATTCGTTTAACACGAATGTATTGTGATTTCGGTAGAGATTTAATTGTATTTTCTGGATCCAGAAAATACAATTAAATCTCTACCGAAATCACAATACATTCGTGTTAAACGAATAGTGAGTGATGAAGATGTATGCAATAGAAGGTTACTTGAAATGGGACAAAAATTTAAACAAAGGGGTTACCCGATAAAAATATTAGATGAAAATCAGGATATAAAGGAATTTCAATCTTTTCCATATAGGATTAATGGTTTGTTTACTTGTCAAACGGATCATGTCATATATTCTCTAAAATGTCCCTGTGGGCTAATATACATAGGGGAAACTACCCAAAAAATGAAAGACAGACTCACACAACACAAATACACCATACGTAAGGCCATTTCAGATTTACCTGTATCTGCACACTTTAAAGAGAAAAACCATAATGTTAATCAGTTAAGGTTTCAAATCCTTGAACATGTTCCAATACAGAGAAGGGGACAGGATAGGGTTAAAAAACTACAGCAGAGAGAGGTTATTTGGATCAATAGACTAGAAAGTATGCACCCTAAAGGTTTAAATAAAGACTATAACCTGTTTTTGTTTCTGTAATGATTATGATAATTTACTGTAAACTTTCTTTCTATGATCTAGATCAAGATTCGCATAAAGAAAAGAGAACAACTTGAAAAAAGAGATGTGCTGAATAACATAATAAAAAAATAGGTTGTTTGTAAAAATATAAGGATCTTATTTTGAATGCTGTTGTTATGGTTTACATATAGTAAATAATATTAGAGTGTATGCATTCCCCTGTTTAACATCCATCAGAGATAAAACATATCTTGCAAGATTAGAATTTAGTTGTTAGAATTTAGTTGTTAGTTTGATTACTGTTTTTAATAAAATAAAAAAATTTCTTAATAGTATAAATAAATGATAATGAAAAATCACTAACATGAAATTATCTCACATAATTCACAGACAAGATAATGAACTGTTAAGGTCACTTTATATTTTCCCCACAGTAACACTAAATATTTAGAAATTTAAAAATTTAAAAATAAGAAGGTGTGTAAAGAATTACATAAATTGAAAATCACAAGTTTTTTGTATATAAAAAATGCATAGTTATGATTATAAAACAAAATCACTGTTTATTGATTATTTTTATTCTGTTGTAAGAATATGTATTATCACAATTGTAATTATCTACACCTGTGTTGTGTCACATGGACTGCCTATAAAAGGTGGAGTTGGATTATGTACTAATCACTTGGCTTGAGAAAGGGCAGAGGCCCGAAACGTCGCCTGTATTTCACTGCTTGTAATAAAAATGTTATAAAAAAACAACTTGGAGTGCTGCAGCCATTTCTATTTTACATATATATATATATATATATATATATATATATATATATATATATATATATATATATATATATATATATATATATATATAAAGAAAATTGTGAATTGGCGCAAAAACTACAAAAAACAAATATAAATGAATAAATATAATTATTCCTATTTCAAAGAATCTATCTTAACCCTTTAAGGACACAGCTTTCAGTTTGCTCAATTGTTTTATGACGGAAAATTCCCGTCATATGTCCTTAAGAGGTTAAATAAAAATACATAGCCTAAAAATTTCTAGACCATATATAGTTAAAAAAAAAAAATAAAGGTACCTATCCGGATACAAGATGAGATAAAAATTGACAAATGTTGACAAATATTCAAAATCTTAAATTTTCAAAATCTTAAAAAATACTGCTTAAAAACCTTAAGACCAGTTGGTAAGATCTAATTGTATAAAACATACATAAAAAGTCCTGGTATAGAGTCCCAAAAAAGTCCCAGTAAATAAATAGTAAAAAAATAATAGATCCTGAGTGATAAATAAAACAGATGTAGTCAGCCAATTGTTCATAACATTTAGATATAGAAGACAAGGATCCTAGTCCCTCTTGGGCATCTACTTACACTCTTCTACCTCAATCAGTATGAGGTAAGGGCAGCACAGTGTAGGTAGGGTCTTGTCATAAACACCAGGCAAAGCTTGTCTCCGTTATATAGTGATAGTATCCAACGTTGTCCAAAAATGCAGTCACAAATCACATGTAATACAAATTGAGAGAAAAATAGTGCAACACAGTTTTATTCATTAAAAAGACAAACATACAGTAAGCAACATATGGTAATGAGCTCACATTTAAAAACCTCTCTATATATGAGGTAATTGGAAAGCACTTTCACATATAGATAGTAAAAACCATTTCTCAAGCTGAGTGCATTATAAGGACAATAACAATGGCGTTGTCCCAAAAAAAATCTCTGACTCTGCTCCAGATTCCGGGGGAGGTTGAGCCAGGGGCATATTCAGATGTCCCTGATACAGAAGGTAATTTTACTTTACATGTTGTCATTATTTAACATAAAAGTTGTTTAATGTAAGGGATTGTGTTTTTAAATTCACATATTTGCTTGTTATCATCATGTTGTCATAACAGTTTATAGCAATGATGAACATAATTTAGGACTTGTAACATATTCATGTAGGACTTGTAACATATTCATCATCCTAACGATGATTTGTGTTTGTGCTTCTTCTCTGACAGCTGAAACTGAGGAATCCTCGGAAGAGGAGGGTGGCCCAGCAGACAGGCGCTGCAAGTTGTTGCAGATGCTGTAGCATCGATACAGGAGGCGTTAAAAAAAATATATTTTTTTTTATTATCAGTATGGTTTTATTGGTTTTGATTTTTTTTTTTTAAATATTAAAAAAAATAGTTTAGAAAAATAATGGTGTCGCTGTATTACTTTAACTATTATCTTGAAGGGACATGAAAAAAATGTTTAATTATGTATAAATAGCATGCAATGTTGTGGATTATTATTTTGTTTCAGATATATTTTTTAATATCTTCATTATTTTTTCGATCCTTTGATGAGTAGCATATTTAAATAAGTATATAGCTGATGATTGATGTCTTTACATAGATGAGTCACATGATTGGCTTGCACATGTGCATTGCTATTTATGAACAATAGGATATTTGAGGAATAATAGAAGGGAAAGGGATTAATTATTCTTGAGAATGTCTTGTCTATCTGCATAATGAAATAACATACATGAGTTTGATGTCTCTTTAAGATCTGAACTAACATTCGTTGAAATTGAACAATTAATTGACTAATGCTTCACATTACATGTTATATTTTAAAATACTATTGATCTGATTAATAATATATTTACAATATCTACCAATAGTCGTATGAATAAATACTGAGGAACATATAAACATCTTTAATAAATGGACATAGATATATATATACAAAAATATATATATACATTTCTAAATATATATATGTATATATAAATAGATATATCAATATATATATATATATATATATATTTCAAAATACAAATATATATATAATGTTATAAACAAAGAAGAATTTCCCCTATAAAATGCTCCCAGACCAAAAATGTCCACTATTTAAAGCACAACACAGGCACATGAGTCGAAGTAAAGTGAATCAATCATACCTTTATTATGGCATGTCGGACAAACACTCGGCAAACACTCCACACACCTGTGTCTCCTGGTAGTCACACCTCTATTGCTTGCCGAGTGTTTGTCCGACATGCCATAATAAAGGTATGATTGATTCACTTTACTTCGACTCATGTGCCTGTGTTGTGCTTTAAATAGTGGACATTTTTGGTCTGGGAGCATTTTATAGGGGAAATTCTTCTTTGTTTATTGTATACCTGGAACAGGCAGCCTGGTCTGCAAGTCTGGGTTTGTGCCGGAAGAGGCAGTATTCCCTGTATGCTCCAGTACAGACCTTACCGCTGAGTATCCTTAAACTCTCACTAACCTATGTATATGATGTATATATAATGTTATTTTGAAATATAAATATAAATCTATATATTTTATATATATATATATGTATGTGTGTATATATATATATATATATATATGTATGTATGTATGTATGTGTATATATATATATATATATATATATATAGTTATATTTATATATTTATTTATTTATATATATGTATGTATATATATATATATAGTTATATTTATATATATATCTCAATGAGTATATTATCAGAGATATGTACAATGGTATGAATGAAGTTGCAATAAGAAGACTAAAATGTCTTCATTTGATAGACATTCAAGGTAAAGAATTAGATAAATAAGGATTTTCGCAACATTGATTACTCTTATTTATTAAAAGTCTGATGCTCAGTCCGATGCTTATCGCATCGGATTTGACGCACGTGTTTTCGACATATTTTTTGATAAATAAGGGTGTTGTATGTAGGTTCGAGGAAGCAATGTCTGTCTATGTCTGGCAAGTGTATTGACGTCAGCAAATGCAACATAGTTGATGTAATGATAAATATGCCTCATAGAAGCTTATGAGTGTGCACGTGTCTTTAGAAGTCTACGGCAGCAGTATTGGCAACAATGTATAACATTGCCATAAACATTGTTGCAAACACTGCTGCCAAATAGCTTAAGACACTTCTACACTCCTGAGCTTACCTAAGATTAATCTTCAACAAAGGATACCAAGAGAACTAAGCAAAATTGATAATAGAAGTAAATTGGAAATTTGTTCTATCCAATTCAAGTTGAATTTTGACTTTACTTTCCCTTTAATGCTATGTGACTGGTGTAACATGTCCTTGGGACAAATATCTGAGTTTTATTGTATTCCTGGGATTCTATAGTGAATACTACGGTCTTCATGTTTTCTGTATAGGTGGTGGTTTTAACAGATAAAATCAGTTATTTTAAATGTCAAAATAAAGGTAAATTAGCTATTTGTAAACAACTAAATAATCTTCAGCAGATAAAACAGATCACTGGGAGCACATTAAAGAGAAGAATAGATAAATAAATACAGAAAATTACTAAATTAACCAATTACCAAATGTGATATTCATTCATTTGGCTCATTATAGTAATTCATGGCTGCAAAAATATTTCAACTTCTTTATTGATTAGTCAAATATTAGTCAAATAAAACATTTTTTCACATGCCCAGTCACATGTATTTTTTCGACTGCACATTCTCTGAGTGACGGTGGTGACATATTCACAATCTCCCTCTAATACAATGAGATGCCAGTCTCTGAGTATTGCAAGCTTGTGATTGGTGCATATTCACTACGTGCATACTTGAGTAAATAGTACTTGACTTTTTTTTTACCAAGGTTCATGGGTGTTCAATTACCCAGCAAATGTCAGCTTAATATATCTCCACATGAATTCACGTTTTATGTTGGTAACAAAGGAAATGACATTATAATAGAGTTTCTATTTTTAGTGAAATTATAATTATACTGTACAATCTGCTGCTTTATGGGCGTTCATATGATTTATTTAAGAAACCAAAGAAAATCAAATTAATGCTATGCTTTTGTCAGCACTAACAATCAGAACCCATTCTAAGAACAAGAAATTGTTTGTTTAAACTTTAAATTTAATTTATATGGAAAATTATAGCTAAAAGGATATTAGAGTTGCATATCCCCAGCGTACGATTTTAAGAGATAATTTACGTGTTTTAACAATGTGCTGATTTATTTTTTTATACTGAGATTCGCTCATTTTATACATTGAGAGAAACGATCTCAGGGCATTGAGAGTCACCATTGGTGCTAATGCACACTGTCCCAAAGAAGTATACTCAGTCAACCGGTTCTCTATATACAGTTCTCAGTAAGCCAGTATAGCGTTCAAGAAGAGTGGTTCCCAGAATTCCCTTTAGTTTACACCCAGTCCAGCTACTCATTTCCTCTCTACGGTCTAAACACAGACAACAGTCTTCAGAATGACTCCCATAATTGGTGTGGCCTTGTGACGTTAGTAATCTTATGATGTCAGCAGACGCGTGACATAGGTGCAATTATATGATAATGTTATCAGTAGAGATGTGCATTCGGGCTTTGGACGTATGCAAATTTGTCAAATCATTTGATACATGAACAGCCAAATACATTATTGGACGAAATGGACAAAATCCAATTGTTCATTTGTTGATGGTGTTTGCTGCCAAAAAAAAAGGTTTAGGAATGGGGGGAGGAGTTACATTTTTTTGTTAATAAGCTCCTTTGTTTGTAACGATGTACAGTCTTACCATTTGTTTGTCAATTGCCCCCTGTCCAATTCTGCCATAATATTACTAATGACTGATGTTAGGGCATCAGCTGTCACTAAATGCTGGATTTTAGTCAAACAGAAGTTGTTCTCTTAACATTGAAAGATAGGTTATTTTAATGTAATATTTTTGTTAATGTTAATTGTCTGTGCCAAATTACAGGTGGTGCACTATTGATTGGGTGGGACAATGTAAGCAATATTGCTGGACCCTGCTAAAATTAGCGCACAACTAAATATTACTGTAGTGAATCATGTCAGCCCGACATCGCTAAATGCCGACAGCATACACTGTCAGCATTTAACATTGCCCAAGCATTTCTAGTGAAATGCTTGTGCAATGCCGCCTCCTGCGTACTGGCAGCCAATCGGCCGCTAGCAGGGGGTGTCAATCGTCCCGATCGTATCGGATCAAGAAGATTGCAGTCTTAACTTCCTTTCAGGCAGCCCAGAAATGCTGGGAGTAGAAAGCAGCATCCGTTGTTTGTTAAATCTACCCCCTAAAGTAAGTTGTAAGGGTTAAAAAAATGTTCATGGAAAACATATTAAAATAAAGTGTTACACTAATATATACACTTTTTAATTAAAAAAATATATTAATACAAATGTTTTAAAAGTGTTAAAAGGGATATGGTATAGGACAAGGTGTTTGACTGGAAAGGACTCCAATGTGTATATATATATAGTATCTCACAAAAGTGAGTACACCCCTTACATTTTTGTAAATATTTTCTTATATCCTTTCATGTGACAACAATAAAGAAATTACACTTTGCTACACTGTAAAGTAGTTAGTGAACAGCCTGTACAACAGTGTAAATTTGCTGTCCCCTCAAAAAATTTAACACACAGTCATTATGTCAAAAGCGTTGGCAAAAAAAGTAGGTACACCCCTAAGTGAAAATGTCCAAAATGGGCCCAGTTAGCCATTTTCCCTCCCCGGTGTCATGTGACTCATTAGTGTTACAAGCTCTCAGGTGTGAATGGGTAGCAGGTGTGTTAAATTTGGTGTTATCGCTCTCACACTCTCTCATACTGGTCACTGGAAGTTCAGCATTGCACCTCATGTCAAAGAACTCTCTGAAGATCTGAAAGAAAGAATTGTTGCTCTACATAAAGATGGCCTAGGCTATAAGAAGATTTCCAAGACCGTAAAACTGTGCTGCAACACGGTGGGCAAGACCATACAGCGGTTTCACAGAACAGGTTCCACTCAGAACAGGCCTCACCATGGTCGATGAAAGAAGTTGAGTGCTCATGCTCAGCATCATATCCAGTGGTTGTCTTTGGGAAATAGACGTATGAGTGCTGCCAGCATTGCTGCAGAGGTTGAAGGGGTGGGGGGTCAGCAAATCAGTGCTCAGACCATACCCCGCACACTGCATCAAACTGGTCTGCATGGCTGTCATCCCAGAAAGAAGCCTCTTCTAAAAATGATGCACAAGAAAGCCTGCAAACAGTTTGCTGAAGACAAGCAGACTAAGGACATGGATTACTGGAACCATGTCCTGTGCTCCGATGAGACCAAGATAAACTTCTTTAGTTCAGATGGTGTCAAGCATGTGTGGCGGCAACCAGGTGAGGAGTACAAAGACAAGTGTGTCTTGCCTACAGTCAAGCATGGTGGTGGGAGTGTCATGGTCTAGGCCTGCATGAGTGCTGCCGTCACTGGGGAGCTACAGTTCATTGAGGGAACTATGAATGTCAACATGTACTGTGACATACTGAAGCAGAGCATGATCCCCTCCCTTCAGAGACTGGGCCATAGGGCAGTATTCCAACATGATAACGACCCCAAATACACCTCCAAGACGACCACTGCTTTGCTAAAGAAGCTGAGGGTAAAGGTGATGGACTGGCCAAGCATGTCTCCAGACCTAAACCCTATTGAACATCTGTGGGGCATCCTCAAACGGAAGGTAGGGGAGCGCAAGGTCTCTAACATCCACCAGCTCCGTGATGTCGTCATGGAGGAGTGGAAGAGGACTCCAGTTGCAACCTAACAAGTTACGAGCGTATATTTTACACGTCACGCGCATTTTTTACTCCCATAAACTAACATATAACTGGCGTTGCCAGTCGGTATCACATATGCAGCGCAAGGACTTACGCATGCAGAATGGAGATATATTACTCCATTTTCATCACGCCACACATAGGCAGGCGTAGCAACCCTTGCGCACAGTAAAAAAGCACTGTAACTCCCTGGAAGCCTTATCAAACACCTAACAAATGTGCAATATCAACTCCTAAACCACCATCCCCCCACATCGCAACTACTAATAAAAGTTATTAACCCCTTAACCACCACCCCCCACATCGCAATCACTAATAAAAGTTATTAACCCCTAAACCGCCAACCCCCCCCACAATGCAAACACAATTTAAATATTAACCCCTAAACCGCCAACTCCCCACAACATAAAGCACCTAATAAACCTATTAACCCCTAACCCGCCATCCACCCACAATGAAAAGTACATAATAAAACTATTAACACCTAAACTGCCAACCCCCCACAACACAAAGTATTAAACTAATAACTAAGCCCCCTAACCTAATACCCCCTAACTTAACACCAATTAAAATAAAGCAGCTTTCATCCTATTGGCTGATTTGAATTTCTCAGTCAATAGGAATGCAAAGGTACCCATATAAAAGGGGTACCTTGCATTCAATCTTCAGTGTGCAGTGGGAGATCGCATCAAGAGGATCTCCGTGTTGCCTGGACATTGCATGAAGTGAATCCGCCACCGGGATGAAGATAGAAGATGGACCCGTGGCCGGGATGAAGATTGATGAAGTTGGTCCCGAGATGGATGAAGATGGAGCCCCCTGGATAAAGATCTTTTGCCACTGGGATGAAGATGTTTCGCCAGTCTTCAGCAATGGTGTGTACCAATTTTGGGTTTAGTGTTTAGTGAGGGTTTTTTTTAGATTAGGGCTTTTCTTTTTTTTATGGGCAGAAAAAGAGCTTAATGCCCTTTTAGGGCAATGCCCATCCAAATGCCCTTTTCGGGGCAATGGGTAGATTAGGGTAGTTTTTTAGTTAGGTTTTTTTTTATTTTGGGGGTTAGGGGGTGGGGGGTTGTTTAATGTTAGGGGGTAATTGGTTTATTGGTTTATTTTTGTTTTCAAAAGAGCTGTTAATTTTAGGGCAATGCCCTACAAAAGGCCCTTCTAAAGGCTATTGGTAGTTTATTTATAGATTAGGGTTTTTTTTTTTTGTTTTTTTTAAAGGGGTTATTTTGGATAATTTCATTTGTTATTTTTGTAATGTTATTTTTTTTATTTTTTGTAATGTTATTTTTTTTATTTTGTGTAATGTTGCTTTTTTTATTTTTTGTAATTTTGTATAAATTTCTAAGGAAGTTAGTATATTTTAATTTTTTTTTAAATGTATTTGAATTGGGGTTAAGTTAGGGGGTGTTAGGTTATGCGGCTTAGTTATTAGTTTAATACTTGTGGTGGAGGTTGACGATTTAGGTGTTAATAGTTTTATTAAGTACTTTTCGTTGTGGTTGGATGGCAGATTAGGGGTTAAAAAGTTTATTAGGTCATTTCCGTTGTGGGGGGTTGACGGTTTAGGGGTTAATAGTTTCATTAAGTGTTTGTGTTGCGGTGGTTGGCGGTTTAGGGGTTAATAACTTTTATTAGTTATTGCGATATGGAGGGATGGAGGTTTAGTGGTTAATAACTTTTATTAGTAGTTGTGATGTGGGGGTTTAGGAGATTTGAATGGCGTTTTGACATGTCGGTTTCATTTTTTTTCGGGTTTAAATTTTTATGTGTGAATTCAACATTTTTTCTTTTTTAGTTATGCATGCAATATGATATACTGGCGTAAGTTACTGGCGATGCCAAAAATGTGGAGTTGCGCACATTTCTGAACCTCGCCAGATTCTCCGATTTACCGCAGTATATTATCTGGCAACACGGGTTATGTGATTCATTCATTGTGCAAGGTGAACTTACGGGCGATGTGGGTTTCAGCAGTTGCACTGAAAAATATGCCACATATGTAATCTTGCCCATTGTTGTTTGAGTTCTCACATGTCATGATATATACATAAAACAATGGTAAAGTGTGAATCTGCTTGGTCTGCTGAAATAAAACCAATATATAATATGTGTGACTTGTAGGGCTTAAATGTTAGCTGCAACTAGAAACTCCAAAACAACTTAGCACATGGGTGGAAATGTCTCAGCGGTTAAAGGGATATTACATAAAGTATAATTGTGTAATACATTTTTTTTAGATTTTTCAATGGCAAATTTCTAATTCTGTCCATTTTCCTTCCCTTGTATCATGTGATAGCCACCAGCCAATCACAAAATGCATATAATGATGTACTGTCCAGAACTTCACGTGATCACGCAAGAGGTTTGGAAAACAGCACACTAATTATTTGGCTTGTGGGGCACGGAATAAAGGACCTGCCACGTTCAAAGATACAATCCAACAGCAAAGGGTATTCCAGCCTCCAAGATTTAAAAAGAACCTTTATTTTCTTACATGGGGTCCTCAGAAATAGAACATACAACGTTTCAAGCCTGCTATAGGCTCTTAATCATGTACACAAGTGTACATGATTAAGAGCCTATAGCAGGCTTGAAACGGCAAGTGTACACGATTAAGAGCCTATAGCAGGCTTGAAACGTTGTATGTTCTATTTTTGAGGACCCCATGTAAGAAAATAAAGGTTATTTTTAAATCTTGGAGGCTGGAATACCCTTTGCTGCTCAGAACTTCACGTGCTCAGTAGAAGCTGGTGCCTCAGTGTGCGTATAAAAAGCATGTGTACATTCAGATCATGAAAGTAAATTGCAAAGTTTTTTTTAATCTGAATCATGAAAGTTTTATTTTGGCTTTAGTGTTTCTTTAATGGACCCTTCTGCTAAACACCCCCTAGCGTTGTCACTGCTTGAGCAGGGCGTTTACGTTTGAGTAGTTAAAGGGACTGAATGCCCTTTATCATTGGCATTGAGTTCATGTCACATATCCCCATGCAGTAATATATTATATAGATGGTTTACAGAGCTATTTTTGCACTCTGGTCTGATAACATATTAGGCTGTGTCAATGTTATCTGTTCTCTTGTACATTGCTTATATTTTTTCAGGCAGTAAAGTTGTTATCTAACAGCTCTGTTCTAGGAAAAGACAGCTTTCTGTCTTTGCATTGTGTTCAGAAGGACAGAAGTTAATATTTTGTTATTTAAAGATGGGATTATATAACTATTCAACTCATGCCAGAAATATTCCACATAAATGGGCAGAATTCTCGCAGTCCTGACATTCCATCTCTCCCTCACAATGTAACTTAACGCTTTGTTATTCTCTGCCCGATGATTTGACACTAGGAGACCTGCAACTCAATGCTGCAGACTAACCACATTGTCCGGAACACTGAGGCAAGGAGCTGCGGTTTGTTGGAAAACTTGAGAAAGTCTATTTACGTACTGTGGGCTGCAAGTGAGAGGAAAATAAATGCTCTGGTAGCAAAACAACAGATGCACATGCCATGAAGACATTAGCAAATTACAGGGGAAAACCTGTCATTGTCTGCTGGTAAATCTCCTACTCCCAAAAGGAAAAGACTGGGAAGATTCATGAACCTGCAAAATAATGTCAGTGCTCTCAACAAGTGCTGTTTTTTTCTCCAAGGGTCAACTCACTAAAAGGCACCATCTATGGCCCATTCCAGTCAGAGGTCCCATGAGTAGTGAGCTGTCAGCTATTGGGTTTTTTTCAAGGATGAAGTCATTCCAATCCATTTGAAAACCGCAAACACTTCAAAAGCATTAGTGGCAGTGTTACATATACATTACATGTGGATAATTCTGCCATAGTATTCTGCTTCAAACAAAAAACACTTTTACAGTTTTATACATAGTAACATAGCAGATGAGGTTGAAAGAAGACCGAGTCCATCAAATTCAGCTTATACAGATCCTACCTGATTTAAAATTAAACTTAATAAGAAAGCTGACCCATTTAACACAAGATATTATATCCCTGAATTGTGTTTTAGACTGAAATGTACAGAGCCATTTTTAAATTGAGGTGTTACACAATTTGATTGCTCTTTTCAAACATTTCTCCTAATTCTAATTATATTTATTAAAGTTTAGTTTCTCAACCTGTGGAACGCGTACCGGGGGTGGGGTGGGGGGGGGGGGGGAGGTTCCTGGAGCTTTGCTAAGGGGTACTCAGTGGCTTGCCCTTTCATTATCTTTCATTATCTTTTACCCACATTCTGGGGCATTTCACTTATTTTTGTTACCTAATAATATTTATGTGCGTTTGGGGGTACTTAGGACAAATATTTAGGCCTGATGGGGTACTTGCTTTAAAAAGGGTGAGAAACACTGTATTAAAGGAACTTGGAAATCAAAAATGTAATTTTCATTATTCAGTATATTTCATTTAAAAAAAAGCTATCCAGTTTACTTGTATCTTAGGGTGCAAAGTGACATTTCATGGCTAAAATACAGGTACATAAAACAGACTAAACAAAACAAATACAAACGTAGGAGGTTCCTTCTCTGAGGAGCTTACAATCTATTATTCAGCTACTTTATATCTGTCCATAATTGGTTATAGCAAAAGAGATAAGATAAAAAGCATTCAAGAGGCTTTACAAGGGGTCTACTCTCAGCCTGCAAAACAATGCAAATGTTGCTAAAGTAAATGAAAAAGTTTTAAAGGGACATTAAACACAACTAGCTGTTATGTAATAAGTTGCGTATTTGTTTATGATGAATGCATATTCTTAACAAACATATACAGATATTTTTGTTTTCATGAAAGAATCTTCAAACAAATGCTCTGACTAATTTAAATTAAACAAATATATACTAACAAAATGTATTAGTATCTATTCATTTCCTTTAAATTAGCTTTTATATGCACTATACTTATAACGCGCTGAGGAGCCGCACTAATCCCAACCCTTTTTCACAGGGCTAAAAGGAGGCTTAGTGCGGCGGAGCCAGAACCTAAAGGAGAAGATCCTCTAGCGCATACTCAGGGATCCGCTGCACAAACTCTCCTGTTATCCCGGGCTTGGCGCATGTGAAGAAGGGTCGGGATTAGAGCGGCTCCCCCAGTGCACTATAGGTAACACTGTGTCACCTGCAGCACCGGTTTTAATAAAAATACATATAAATGTTATCGAATATTCAGTACTGATTTCATTTTAAATTAAACAAATATTGAATAGGGCAGCAAACAAATATACAAAACAAATTTTTCAGAATATTCGTTACAAATAATTAACTTGAAACAAATTAAGTCAACCAAAAAATTAAACTTTCATGATTCAGGTAGGGCATGTCATTTTAAACAATTTTCCAATTTACTTTTAGCATTACATTTTCTTTGTTCTCTGGGTATTCTTAGCTGAAAGCTAAACCTAGGTAGGCTCATATGCTAATTTCTAAGCCCTTGAAGGCCACCTCTTATCTTAATGCATTTAACAGTTTTAACAGTTTTTACAGCTAGAGGGCATTAGCTAATGTGTGCCATATAGATAACAGTGTGCTCACGTCCGTTGAGTTATTTATGAGTCAACACTGATTGGCTAAAATGCAAGTCTGTCAAAATAACTGAAATACGGGGGCAATCTGCAGAGGCTTAAATACAAGGTAATCACAGAGGTAAAAAGTATATTTAATATAACAGTGTTAGTTATGCAAAACTGGGGAATGGGTAATAAAGGGATTATCTATATTTTTAAACAATAAAAATTCTGGAGTAGACTTTCACTTTAAATTAATTAATTTTCTTATGAATCCATGCTATATAACAGCAATACAACATTATAGGGACAGTCTAGTCAAATGTAAACTTTTAATATTCAGAAAGGACTTGTAATTTGAATCAACTTACCATTCCAATTTACTTTTATCATCAAATTTGCTTTGTTCCCTTGGTATCCTTAGTTGAAACTGAACCTAGATAGGCTCATATGCTAATTTCTAAGCCATTCAAGGCTGCCTCTTATCACATGCTTTTTATTGCTTTCCACAACAAGAGACTGCTAGTTCATGTGGATCATATAGATAACATTGGGATTACATAGATCATATAGATTAACATAGGGATTTAGCACAACACAGTACTAAATGCAAGTCAATAGATAATAAATAGTCACAGTCATGTGATCAGGGGGCTGTCAGAAGATGCTTAGATACAAAGCAAATCACAGTGGTAAAAAGTATATTAATAAAACTGTGTTGGTTATGCAAAACTGGGGAATGGGTAATAAAGGGATTATGTATCTTTTAAAACAATAAAAATTCTATTGTAGACTGTCCCTTTAATTGGTGCTATATATTATAGATTTAAAAGAGAAACCAATGTCTTATTACATTTGAAAGATATACCGTGGGCACTTAAAAAAAAAAACTTTCATAATGGTTTGCTACCCCTGGTCTAGGTTATCAGATCTTCCAAGATGTTTTCCAGCAAGTCAAAAGCAAGTAAAAAAAACAGAAAGTGGCACCTATGCAGGCCATTTAATGGGACAGTGGTATGTCCTGACGCTGGGGCAATCACAAACTAGGTCTCACAATAGTACTGAAAAAGGTAAAATCACATTTGAGAATGCAGTATATTAATATTATATATAATTATTATGAACTTATTGCAATAACATCAATCAGTAATCAGCTTATAAAGCATGGAAGTGATAAAACTATAAATGCATTACTTATCTTCAGGTTTTGAATAAGTCAATAATGTCAGAGTACAATGATGCACAGGCAGATGAGTGCAGTTACAGTCAGTGTCATCATTCAGTGGGGAACACACATCAGATTTCACAGGTGCTATGTCTGAGAC
This sequence comes from Bombina bombina, assembly GCF_027579735.1. NCBI lineage: Eukaryota > Metazoa > Chordata > Amphibia > Anura > Bombinatoridae > Bombina > Bombina bombina. The sequence goes on from NC_069502.1 coordinate 1,196,327,574, forward strand.
TTTTCTCTAAGATGTTGCCCAACACTCTCCAGCCCCCCTTTCAGCAATTCTAATAATCAAACTACAATTTACCAGGCGTGTTTACTGTTATGTCAATCATATTATTTTATGTAGTGAGCGCTTAGCAAAAAGTGTTGAATTGAATATTCTCACACTAGTGTGGTAACCCTATCTTCTTTGGAATATAATATCACAATCTTTCTAGATAATAACACTGCTTGAGAACATCACAGTTTAATACCAGTGTAACATTTCTTAAAGTTATTTCTCTTAATGGCATATACAGTATGTGTTTTTATGTGATAAATGTACTATGCTATATATGTATGCATACTCTGCATATGTTGTGTGATAATTACTAATTGTCTATCCACTACAGACAGTAAAGTCAAAATAAAAATGTCATGATTCCGATAGAGCATACAATTTTAAACAACTTTTCAATTTACTTCTATTATCAAACCTGTTTTGCTCTCTAAGTATCCTTTGTTGAAGTGTAAACCTATGTAGGCTGATAGGAACTTAGGAGCATGCATGTTCCTTTAGCATTCTATGGCAATGGTGATTGCAAATATGTATAACATTGCTATAAACATTGTTGCAAACACTGCTGCCAGATGGCTAAAGACATGTGCAAGCTCCTGAGCTCACCTAGGATTACTCTTTAAAGGGACAGTATACACTCATTTTCATATAACTGCATGTAATAGACAATACTATAAAGAATAAGATGTACAGATACTGATATAAAAATCCAGTATAAAACTGTTTTAAAACTTACTTAGAAGCTTTCAGTTTAGCTCTGTTTAAAAGGTAGCTGGAAAGCCCACTGCAAGTAGGAAATAAGACACTCCCCCTCCCCCTTCTTTTGCACATGAAAAGACCCTTTACACAAACAGGAGCAAGCTGGAGAAGGTAGCTGACGGTATTCTCATATAACTTTGGGGCTTGGTTAGGAGTCTGAAAATCAGAGCAATGTTATTTCAAAATAAGCGAAACTATAAAAAAAACTTAAAAAACTTTATGGGCTATATAAATAGATTATCTACAAAACATTTATGCGAAGAAAAAAATGAGTGTATAATGTCCCTTTAACAAAGGATACTAATAAAACCAAGCAAAATTGATAATACAAGTAAATTGTATGTTCTCTTTAATCCTTTTAGTTTAATTTTGACTTTACTGTCCCTTGTGCACTTATATGTTTGTGATCTTAAAGAGATAGAAAGGTCAAAAATAAATGTAAATTGGTGTATTTCAATATCAAATAGAAGCATTTATTTGCAATATACTTTCATTATCAAAACTGCTTTGAGTAAAAGTTATACCTGTTTTTAGTGGCATATGCACATATTCTGTGAGTGCCCATGCACCATTCACCACACCTTCTCGGAGAGTCAGAAGTAACTTTTATAGCACAAATTATGTCTTCAGAAGAAATACACCCACCCACCAGCTCTCTGAGCAATGCATGGTGTTTAAATACTGGTGCACATGCCCTCATAGGATATGTGCGTATGCCTCAGAAAAACAATAATACATTTTACTAGAAGCATTTTTGCTGATGAAAGTAAATTGCAAAAATGCTTCTAATGCAAATTGTAATGCACCCGTGCGCGTCTCATTTTTATCTTTCTATCCCTTTAAACAAACTATCAAATGGTTAAGTTATGTGCAGGTTTTAATAAACATACTGTAAAAAATATAAATATATTCTATGGAATATTTAGAACATTTTACAGTATGTTGATTCATCTCTAATAATTTGTGCATTGGAGCTCTTTTAAATTAAGTAGCTGAAAACATGTCAAATTATTTTTATGCAATATTCATATTTAATACAATGTTTAATATATGTTTCGAATTGGCAAAATCAGTAGAAACAATACAAAACAACCTGCTTTAAAAATTATAGAAAAACTTTTATACAGTAAGCAAAATATACATAATATTTCACATTATAATGTTCTTCACATAAGGGAATATGTTCTAATTATTTTTAAATAGATATTTCTATGTACAGTATATGTATACATCTATACCTATATATAACTATATAACTATATATATATATATATATATATATATATATATATATATATATATATAAGTTGATATATTAATAGCTAATGCTATAGATATATTTTTTACCAAAAAGGCATCATATATCTATATATAGAAATATGTATTTATTAATTAATAGAACATATTCTGATAACTGAAAACCGTGCATCATTAGGGATTAGGAACATTAGAATAGAAGCGGTTTTAATATCGGCACTTGAGAATGTGGCAGTGGATGGGCGTGACAAGACCCTAAGCACACAGTATAAATAGAGTAACGCGTAAGGCCACGCCCACTTACCACCATATCTCAGTGTTTGTAAACACTGTTTTTAGTAGTGATCATATTTGTCATTTTATTGTGTTTTAACTGTATGTTTGCCTATTTATCTATAAGTCCACCGTTGCCTAGCTCACTTTGGGTATTGTATATTCTGCTATGTGAAGAACATTCGAATATGAAATATTAATATTTCATGTCGGGTTTGCGTACTTGGCTAAACGCACAAGTAGGGTGCAGTCTATGGCGAAATACTTTAACATAATTGTGATATTAAAGCATTTTTGGTCTATGCACAGGTCCAGTGGCTACACACATATGCCTCTTTTGATTGGCTCATCTGGTGTGTTCAGCTAGGTCCCAATTGTGCATAAACTGACTGTGTTTAAACCAAGGATCATGCTCTGTCTGAATCTTGGGAGTTTAATTTTGACTTTCATGTTTGTTTTTTAAATATAAATTGATAGATTAACCTCTTTCATTACAACTCTGGTATCTTTTAATCTTCCATGGAAAATACAATTAGTGATTAAAGAGAGAAGGATGAGCTGCCTGCACAACTAAACACTTGTTTACTCTTTGTGGTTCACCACAATTATTTTAATGAGTCTGATGAGCCTCGTGTGTCAAGGTTCAGCCAAACGGCAAGCTCCGGTATCTCATGGTCATGTGGTGTAAACAAGGTGGTGCACTTTGTTTGGGCAATAAAGATTGATATGAGGATCATGTTATTTTAGGTTAATGTTAAAGGGACACTCAAGTCAAAATTAAACTTTCATGATTCAGATAGAGCAGCAATTTTAAACAACTTTCCAATTTACTTCATTAACAAAATGTGCACCGTTTTTTATATTTACCCTTTTTGAGTCACCAACTCCTACTGAGCATGTGAAAGAATTCACAGAATATACGCATATGCATTTGTTATTGGCTGATGGCTGTCACATGACACAGGAGGAGTGGAAATAGACACAGTTTTGACATTTTCCAGGAAAAAAAATCTAATACTTATTTGAATTTCAGACGCAGGGGTAGATTTATCATACCCTGGACGGACATGATTCGCTATAGTAAATCATGTCCACCCTGCATCGCTAAATGCCGACAGCATGAACTGCTTGTGCAATGCCACCCTTGCAGATTTGCGGCCAATCGACTACTAGCAGGGGGTGTCAATCAACCCGATCATATTCAAATGGCTGGATCGATGTCTGCTGCCTCCTAAGAGGAGTACGAGTTAAGGAGCAGTGGTCTTAAGTCCTCTGTTTCTTAACTGAAACAGGTGCATTAGGCACCATTCGGGGCATGTTAAATAGGCCCCTAAGTGTTATTGTATTTTCTTTTTATTATGCATTTCTTAATTATGCAAATCTACTGTATTTACTGGTCTTTTAATACTGTAGCTAAAGTAATTGCACAGTATCTCAGCTAAAGGCTTTACTAGATTAGACAATTGACTTGAGTGTCCCTTTAACAAAACAACACTAATGTTCTGTCAGACATACACCTGCTGTCTCATACAAGCTCTGTCAGATGTTGTCTCTTTCTGTCACTCATGAGTACTCTCTATACAGTTTGCTCAGTCACCCACTGTCCAACATGAAACTGCCTTCTTTATAGGGACACAAAAACACTTTGAGATGGTATATACAATGTAACATTCTTTCTGTCAGGGTTTTTTCCCTGTTGTGTTTGCCATGTGCTGCTGGCAGCAATTTTACTCACCACTCTTCCTGACTATGGTGCATTGTGGGGGATGCTACTCATTTCCTGCACTTCCTTTTATGGCCAGACTGGTGTGCATCATCCGTGTGAGACAGGATGCAGTCTCAGATTGTGATGTCATCACTTATTATTTAAAGGGCCTCTGTTCAGTATGCTTTGCCTTTGCGTTGTCTCAGACCTGTTTGTGAGAGTTCCTGTGTATTACCTGGCTGCCTGACGTCCTTCCTGGTTCCTGATCCCTGGCTTGTTCCTGACTCTGCTGTTTCCATCCTTGTTGCCCGATTCATTCATGTCTCAGGGTATTCTGGCTTTGGAGGAGCATCTCTGGCAACTCCGTTCCACGTGGGTGCAGATTCAGGATTACCTTCATCGTTCTGATGTTACACAGGTTCTTCAGAGACTACGTGAGAACGGCCTGTTTTTTAAACTCGAGAAATGTGAGTTCCATCAGACTCAAGTAACCTTCCTAGGTTATGTTATGCAGGGTTCTCCATGGATCCTGACAAGGTATCTGCAGTTCTGCAGTGGCCTCGCCCAGTTGGTCTATTCAATGTTTTATGGGGTTCGCCAATTACTATAGAAAGTTTATTAATAATTTTTCTTCCTTGGTCAAACCTATCACAGACATGACCCGTAAAGAGAATGATCCACTCCATTGGTCACCTACTGCCATTAAGGCCTTTGATAGTCTTAAGACTGCCTTTGCTGCCGCTCCAGTTCTGGCTCATCCTAACCCTGTCCTGCCTTTCGTTTTTGAGGTCGATGCGTCTGAGACTGGAGTAGGTGCCCTCTTGTCTCAACGTCCTATGCCTGACGGTTCCTTGCATCTGTGTGGTTTCTTCTCTAAGAAATTGTCTCCAGCGGAGTGCAATTATGAAATTGGCGACAGGGAATTACTGGCCATAATTTTGACACTCAAGGAATGGAGGCATCTTCTCGAGGGTACTAGCGTGCCAGTGCTCATTCTTACTGACCACAAGAATTTAAATGATCTATATGAAGCAAAACATTTGTCGCCCGACAGGCCAGATGGGCGCTATTTTTGTCTCGGTTTAATTATGTGGTCTCCTACCTGCCTGGTAGTAAGAATGTTAGGGCTGATGCCCTCTCTCGACAATTTTCACCTCTGTCCAAGGAGGAGTCTGTACCTACTCCTTTTATACCTCCTGACCATATTTTGGCTACCATATGTACTAATTTGACTTCTCCCTTGGGGAGGAGATCATGGCTGCACAAACCAATGCACCTCCTGAGAAACCTAGTGGTAAGTGTTTTGTTCCTGAGAATCTTCGAACTAAAGTTTTGCACACTTACCACTATCCTAAAGCCGCAGGTCACCCAGGCAAGAACCAAATGATTTGGTCTGTCACTCGACAATTCTGGTGGCCAGGTCTTTGTTCTGATGTTGCTGCGTATGTTGCCTCCTGCTCAGTTTGTGCACAAAATAAGACTCCTCAACGTCTTCCTGTGGGTCTTCTTCAACCTATTGCTAATGGTGAGCATCCTTGGACACATCTTTCCATGGACTTTATTGTCGAGCTCCCTGTTTCCAATGGCAATACTGTTATCCTTATGGTGGTTGACCGTTTTTCTAAAATGTCACATTGCATTCCCTTGATGAAGCTGTCTACCGCTCAGGAGCTTGCTTCAATTTTTGCCTGGGAGGTCTTCCGTTTACATGGGTTACCCAAGAAGATAGTGTCGGACCAGGGTAGCTAGTTTGTCTCCAGATTTTGGCGTTCCTTTTGTGCTCAAATGGGGATCCAGCTTTCCTTCTCCTCGGCATATCACCCTCAATCCAATGGGGCTGTGGAACGGTCTAATCAAGCTCTGGAACAGTTCCTCCGTTGCTATGTCTCAGATCAACACAATAATTGGTCTGAACTGTTACCTTGGGCAGAGTTTGCTCGTAATAGTGCTATTAATGCTTCCTCCAAGTTATCCCCGTTCATGGCGAATTATGGGTTTCAACCATCCTTGTTGCCCGATTCATTCATGTCTCAGGGTATTCCGGCTTTGGAGGAGCATCTCCGGCAACTCCGTTCCACGTGGGTGCAGATTCAGGATTGCCTTCATCGTTCTATGCAGCGCCAAAAGTTCCAGGCTGATCGTAGGCGTCTGCCCGCACCTTCCTACCAGGTTGGTAAGAGAGTTTGGCTGTCCTCCCGCAACTTGAACCTTCATGTGCCTTCCAATAAATTGGCTCCCCGTTATGTTGGTCCTTTTCGAATACTCCGACGGGTTAATCCTGTGGCCTACACTCTTGACCTTCCTCCTGCTATGCGCATCTCCAATGTTTTTCATGTCTCCCTCTTGAAACCATTGGTTTGTAATCGGTTTACCACTGTGTTGCCTCATCCCCGTCCTATCTTTGTTGACAACCATGAGGAGTATGAGGTCCGCAGCATGATTGACTCTCGTATGTCCAGGGGCCGTGTACAGTATTTGGTTCACTGGAGGGGCTATGGTCCGGAGGAGCGTTCTTGTGTTCCCTCCTCTGATGTTCATGCTCCCGCCCTCCTCCGTGCCTTCCATGCCTGTTTCCCCAATAAGCCTTTTGTCCTCCCATGGGGGAGGGGTCGTTGAGGGGAGGGTACTTTCAGGGTTTTTTCCTTGTTGTGTTTGCCATGTGCTGCTGGCAGCCATTTTACTCACCTCTCTTCCTGACTATGGTGCATTGTGGGGGATGCTGCTCATTTCCTGCACTTCCTTTTATGGCCAGACTGGTGTGCATCATCTGTGTGATACAGGATGCAGTCTCAGAATTGTGATGTCATCACTTATTATTTTAAGGGCCTCTGCTCAGTATGCTTTGCCTTTGCATTGTCTCAGACCGGTTTGTGAGAGTTCCTGTGTATTACCTGGCTGCCTGATGTCCTTCCTGGTTCCTGATCCCTGGCTTGTTCCTGACTCTGCTGTTTTCCTTGTTCCTGATTCTGGCTCGTCTGACTATTCGCTGTGGCTCCTCACTCGGCTCATCTGACTACAAGCTCTGGTTTTGACTCCTGGCTTGTTATTTGACTTGTGGGCTTTTTATTTTTTTTGCTATTAATAAAAGGTGTGATTATTTTTGCACTTCTCGTCTCAATCAGATTCCTGGCACCCTGACACTTTCATTATTTATTTTAGCCCCTTTCCAATAATTTAACTCTGGAAATTGTGGGGTTTCCAATTCTGAGAATTGGAAGTGCACACTCTGTCTAAGTTCACATGACTAACCCTTCTATATATCTGTCCCTTATTGGCCTCAGTAGAGCTGATAAGATAAGATATTAGAAGTCAATATAAGTTTTGCTTGCAAAATGACAGTGGAAAAGCTTTGGCTCTCGATTGGTTATTAAAATAAGGCAAACGGTGGATGGAGTTTGACACTTGAAAAACAATTGCAGAAAACAATGTACTAAAAAAGTTTTCCCACTCAGGGCCAGAATGCAAGTGGATCTCTAGTTTGCGCTCACGTTCAAGTCGCTAAACCATTTTTTTGCGCTCAGAGATTTGCGCTCGTATTACGAGTCGAAAGTAAAAAGTTTGCGTTCTCACGTTCATAAAGTCACAGTAACAAACAGACTGTGAATGCAAAATCGTAATTCTCCGTGGACTTTAATGGAGCCAAAATGTAAAAAAAACACTCACAAGTCGCACGATCGCGGTTAATTAAAAGCGCAACATAAGATAATATTGCATATTTCATAATCCAGAGTTCTTCACATAGCAAACTAGGTTATATTTATTCTTAAAGAGATATTTAGATATATATGTGATGGATTTTTGCAGAAATATATATTTATACGTATATATAAACATGATTACATATAGGTATAGATCCCCTATATTTTCTCCTTCCAATAAAGTACAGCTGAAATCAAATATGAATGATTAACCTATTAAACTGTCGGTAACGACCCGCGTAGCTAACGCTGGGTTTTTTTCCCCCGCACCTTTTAAATACCGCTGGTATTTAGAGTTCACAGAAGGGCTGTGTTAGGCTCCAAAAAGGGAGTGTATAGCATAATTTAACGCCACTGCAACTCTAAATACCAGCGGTGCTTATGGACGCGGCCAGCTTCAAAAACGTGCTCGTGCACGATTTCTACATAGGAAACAATGGGGCCGTTTGAGCTGGAAAAAAAACCTAACACCTGCAAAAAAGCAGAGTTCAGATCCTAACGCAGCCCCATTGTTTCCTATGGGGAAACACTTCCTAAGTCTGCACCTAACACCCTAACATGTACCCCAAGTCTAAACACCCCTAACCTTACACTTATTAACCCCTAATCTGCCGCCCCCACTATCGCTGACCCCTGCATATTTTTTTTAACCCCTAATCTGCCGCTCCATACACCGCCGCAACATACGTTATCCCTATGTACCCCTAATCTGCTGTCCTAACATCGCTGACCCCTATATTATAATTATTAACCCCTAATCTGCTGCCCCCAACGTCGCCGCCACCTACCTACAATTATTAACCCCTAATCTGCCGACCGGACCTCGCCGCTACTATAATAAATTTATTAACCCCTAATCCGCCTCACTAACCCAATAATAAATAGTATTAACCCCTAATCTGCCCTCCCTAACATCACCGACACCTAACTTCAAGTATTAACCCCTAATCTGCCGACCGGACCTCACCGCTACTCTATTAAATTTCAATCAGCCAATCGGAATGTGAGCTCAATCTGATTGGCTGATTGGATCAGCCAATCGGATTGAACTTGATTCTGATTGGCTGATTCCATCAGCCAATCAGAATTTTCCTACCTTAATTCCGATTGGCTGATAGAATCCTATCAACCAATCGGAATTCGAGGGACACCATCTTGGATGACGTCATTTAAAGGAACCGTCATTCGGCGAGTAGGCATCGGTAGAAGAGGAGGGATCCACGTCGGCTGGAAGAAGATGGCTCCAGAAGAAAGAAGATTGAAGATGCCGCTTGATAGAAGACTTCAGCCCGATGATGGACTTCTTCAGCGCCCGCTTGGATCAAGACTTCAGCCCGATGATGGACTTCTTCAGCCGCTGCTTGGATCAAGACTTCAGCCCGATGATGGACCTCTTCAGCCCGATGATGGACTTCTTCAGCCCCCGCTTGGGCTTGGATAAAGACTTCGGAGCCTCTTCTGGACCGATCGGTGATACCCGGCGTGGTAAAGACAAGGTAGGAAGATCTTCAGGGGCTTAGTGTTAGGTTTATTTGAGGGGGGTTTGGGTTAGATTAGGGGTATGTGGGTGGTGGGTTGTAATGTTGGTGGAGGGGTATTGTATGTTTTTTTTACAGGCAAAAGAGCTGAATTATTTGGGGCATGCCCCGCAAAAGGCCCTTTTAAGGGCTGGTAAGGTAAAAGAGCTTTTCTATTTGTATTTTAGAATAGGGTAGGGCATTTTTTTTATTTTGGGGGGCTTTGTTATTTTATTAGGGGGTTTAGAGTAGGTGTAATTAGCTTAAAATTGTTGTAATCTTTTTCTAATGTTTGTAAATTATTTTTTTATTTTTTGTAATTTAGTTCTTTTTTTATTTTTTGTACTTTAGTTAGTTTATTTAATTGTATTTATTTGTAGGTATTTTATTTTATTTATTTATTGATACTGTAGTGTTAGGTTTAATTGTAGGTAATTGTAGGTATTTTATTTAATTAATTTATTGATAGTGTAGTGTTAGGTTTAATTGTAACTTAGGTTAGGATTTATTTTACAGGTAATTTTGTAATTATTTTAACTAATTAGCTATTAAATAGTTATTAACTATTTAATAGCTATTGTACCTGGTTAAAATAAATACAAAGTTACCTGTAAAATAAATATAAATCCTAAAATAGCTACAATATAATTATAATTTATATTGTAGCTATATTAGGGTTTATTTTACAGGTAAGTATTTAGCTTTAAATAGGAATAATTTATTTAATAAGAGTTAATTTATTTCATTAGATAAAAATTATATTTAAGTTAGGGGGTTGTTAGTGTTAAGGTTAGACTTAGCTTTAGGGGTTAATAAATTTATTAGAGTAGGGGTGGGGTCCGGTCGGCAGATTAGGGGTTAATACTTGAAGTTAGGTGTCGGAGATATTTGGGAGGGCAGATTAGGGGTTAATACTATTTATTATAGGGTTATTGAGGCGGGAGTGAGTCGGATTAGGGGTTAATAACTTTATTATAGTAGCGGTGAGGTCCGGTCGGCAGATTAGGGGTTAATAATTGTAGGTAGATAGCGGCGACGTTGGGGGTGGCAGATTAGGGGTTAATAAATATAATGTAGGGGTAGGCGGTGTTAGGGGCAGCAGATTAGGGGTACATAGGGATAACGTAGGTTGCGGCGGTGTGCGGTCGGCAGATTAGGGGTTAAAATTTTTTATTAGAGTGGCGGCGATGTGGGGGGGCCTCGGTTTAGGGGTACATAGGTAGTTTATGGGTGTTAGTGTACTTTAGATCACAGTAGTTAAGAGCTTTATGAACCGGTATTAGCCCAGAAAGCTCTTAACTACTGACTTTTTCTGCGGCTGGAGTTTTGTCATTAGAGTTCTAACGCTCACTTCAGCCAAGACTCTAAATACCGGCGTTAGAAAGATCCCATTGAAAAGATAGGATACGCAAATGGCGTAGGGGGATCTGCGGTATGGAAAAGTCGCGGCTGCAAAGTGAGCGTTAGACCCTTTCCTGACTGACTCTAAATACCAGCAGTAGCCCAAAACCAGCGTTAGGAGCCCCTAACGCTGGTTTTGACGGCTAACGCCAAACTCTAAATCTAGCCAGATGTATTTTAATGGTATGTAACTAAATAAGTAATTTTCCTATATAAATGGAAAAATAATCTGAAAAGTTATTCTAAAAATAAAACATTTATGTATAAAACCATCATTTAAATTAAGGCTTACTGAGTAAAATTGATTTGACTTAAATGAAATCCACCCTGTCTGGTGCTGAAATGAGTCAAATGCTGCTGACTGCGGCCATAGTCAGCATTCGTTTAGCAAGTGAATCCTATTAGGCTATTTTACCCACTCAAAATTTTGCCCATGTCTAAAAATAGGTGCATTAAAAACATTTATATATGTTTAAATTAGGCAAATGTTTTCCCTACATAGCTAACAACACAGTACAGAAGTAGAATTAGGTTTACTAATATTTTACTTATACATTGTGAGAAAGTCTTTGCAGTGTGCTTTTATTATTTATTTTACTTGTTTTCCTGTAATCAAAGGGCCACTAATGTTGAAATTACAGTTTAACTATTCAGATAGATCATGTAATTTTAAAGAACTTTACAAAATACTTCCATTATCAAAACATGCACCTTCATTTTATATGCACACTTTTAGAGGCTTCAGCTCCTACAGAGCATGTACAAAAGTGTACTAATTATACGTACATGCATTTTGTGATTGGCTGATGGCTGTCACGTGATATAGGGGGAGGGTAAATTGGATTAACTTTAAAATGTGCCAGAAAATTTTCTACTGCTCATTTCAAATTCAAAGTAAGTGCTATTGCATTGTCTTTTTATTGTGTATTTGTCAGTAATTATTTCTACTGTATTTAGCAGTTCCTCAAGCTCTTAAAATTGTTTTTTACACATTTTCTCCAATAGAGGGTGAAGTTAAAAGGACACTGGAGTCAAAATTAAACTTGTATGACTCAGATAAAGTATGCATAGACTTTTTACTTCCATTATCAATGTGTCTTTTTATAAGCACACTTTCTGAGGCACCAGCTAGTACAGAGCATGTGCAAGAGTTTACAGTGTATATATGTGTATGAATTTTTGATTGGCTAATGGCTGTCACCGGATAAAGAGGTGGCAAATTAAAGGAAATTTCGAAATTTGTTTGACATAATACAATGCTCATTTAAAATTCAGAGTAAATGCTATTGCATTGTCTTTTTTTTTTAATGAAAGATTTTTATTGAGGTTTTTACACATAATATTGATACACAAAATATGTTCTATCATACATATAACAATTACATGAGTATAAACAACAATAAAATAAATGCGAACGAATTGAGATACATTTCTACTAAAACATATTTAGCTAAGAAACCTCAGTTTTTTAATTTTAAATACCTCCTATCTAATTCTATAGGTCACTCCTGGACCCATCCCTAATGGCGTATAATGCTGGAGGAAAATATAGTGATATATAGCCACTCATGGGCATGATTTTTAGGTCTGAATAGATGGAAGGTTGTGGATTAATACCACAGAAAAGATTCACCACATTGGGTGAATGGCTAATATTACCCCCCAGGAATTCACATTAACCCGGGGGGGGGGGGGAAGGGGGAGGTAGTACAAATATAGACAGTGCAGAGCAATTATCCTCTTTTCTCTGAAGTGACACTATGTATACTTATATAAATCCTATTTATCTTAAATGAGAGATACATTTTTCCCCCCCGTAGGGTGCATAATATTGAATAAAATATAATAGTAATGGAGTAGATAAAGAATATAAAATATGATTAGGACATAGGGCGTATTAATACCACAGAAATATTCCCCAAAAATGTTAGCTACTGTCTTAACCATAGGATAAGTTAAGGGTTCTTATATATTTAATCTCAAGGCACTAAAGACCAAACCAGGGTAAGTGATTGTATACCGATAAAAAAGTGAGCTAGGCTTACATTATAGATATGAACCTATAAGGAACTGATGGTGGAGTAAAGAGGTTAACAAATTTCCCCTCATAACTGATATATATCAATGGCATTATACAAGAGATTTGTCCACGCCATCTCGGCCACAGACAGCCCAGACTTCTCCTGAAATAGTTGACTTATATGGAGCGTATTCCAAGAAGTAGGGGATAATACAGACTTTAAGATATGTAGTTGGTCATGAGTTCTCCTATGTGTGGTATTAGGCCTATGCGATCAGTAGGTATCTCCTAAAATATTATGCTATACCCACTATAGATACAAAAGACTAGACCCATGGCTCTAGTTGTGTCATAAAAGGATCTCCTTAAAATGTATTGCAATGTACACACAAAACCTATGTTAAAGGCCATGCAAAATCAGACAGACCTACGTTATACAGGCATACAATTACATATTATATACAACCATTAGTAATAAATATTTACATAGATCAATCTCGCCCCCATGTATGGGCCCTATGCCCAAGGGCAAACATGCAATGGTGATGAAGAAGCAACCCCTAACAATAAACTTGATATTTATAGCAGGCTATCGTCAACTTTAACTAAGAAACGAAATGTGCACGACCCATAAATCACTGTACACTGTTATGAATCCATCAGCAGAGTTTTAGTTTAGCTAGCATAGAGTATTTTTCTAGCTACTATTACACAGAGTAGGTCGTTAAGCTGGCTAACAAGTGAACCAAATGAATTAATGAAAATAACAACATAAAGAGAACCCAACCTTTTGGATAATTCACAAGAGAAAAAAAACAAAAAAACAAGTGAATGAGCTATGAATTTATAAAAACTAAGTTTCAGTCCCAGTATGTAGATGGAACCAATACTGCGATGAGAGCCTGTCATCTAACCTACCCCCATTTTGAGAAAATAGGCCTCTATTATAATTTGAGTCTCCAGACGTTCATAAGTGAGACCCCCAAATCTCCAACAGGGAGAAAGCTGCGTGCGGTGAAGCTGTGGTGACCTCCATGATGGTCTCGATGTGCTCACAGTCAAATATAGCTTTACTGACTGCTGCCGCCCCTCCAATATCGCTAGGGTGTCTGCTGCACACATGGGATGATGAGCCTCCAATGTCTTTTTCCCCCTCCTTGGAACCTCGCTACGTTCGTTCTCGTTCTGCTGGATCCGCGGTGCGTCCAAGAGGGCTAGCCGATGGTGTTGCGGCTCTGCGTCACTCTCCTTGGCATGCATAGCTGTCTGATCATCAACAGGCACAGTTCCAGAAAGTGCATCCGCTGCAGGTATGCTAATCTCAATCTGTAGAGCTGCTTTGTATTGTGCCTGATGATAGTCCAAACGAGCACCTAGATCCGTTAGTAGAGAGATAATGAGCTCTTCAGAATTTTTCGGGTAAACCTGAAAATGAGGCTCTTGCATTGTAATGTCTCTGACTAGATCGGTCACGTAGGTAAAAGGCATTAGCAGTTAGCTGTCAGCAATATAAAAGCTTTAAGCCTCTGAAGTGTCTTTAACTGTAAATCTCCGCACACAGGGTCTCACTCCTGGGGTGAAGATATGTATCTAGAGAGTAAGCAGGAGATTTCCAAGCGAGTTGAGTAGTATCAAGTCCAGGAGTGCTGTATAGCCCTCAGCGAGGGACTTTGTTAAGTGGTAGCATAAGGATATATTTGAACCAAACAAGAGAAGTTAAGGGTACCACGACCTTCTCTAAAACTGTGCTTATTGTAAAAAGCCTTTTAAAAAGGTTAGTAAATCATTTTAGTCACTGGATGCCTTGAATATATCTGGAGCTCAGAATAAATGCGACTGCTTGCCTTGGCTGTTGGCTCCGCCCCCCCACATTGTCTTTTTATTATGCTCTTTTTGTTGGTTAAGCAGTTCTACTGTACTTAATGGGACATGAGAACCGGAAAATGACATGCTCTAATTTGTTACCCTGCACTTCTGTGTGTTTAACTAACTCAGTCAGCAGTGCTAATTCCCCATCTGAGTCATGCGACTAGGGCTGCTTATTAGATCAGAGGCAGTTTGTGGTCAGGACCAGCAATGCTCTGCGGGTCCCAAGCGGTATTTCTACTGACAGTAGAGGGCCCTCTAGTGGGCCTGTAACAAAATTAAGGGATAACTGACTTGAAGTCTAAAGTGTTCTTGGTGTGTTATGGTTATATTGTTGCAAGTTTGTGGGCGGGTGTCTTTGTTTACCTTTATTGGGTCTTGTTGCAGTGGTTCCAGCCTCTTTTTTCCTGTGTCTAGACGTCAAGGGAGTTTTTTCCCACCTGCCCAGCCCTGGAAGCAGATGGTTGCGGCAGCATGGTAGAGGTTGAGCTACGCCTATAAGCCCGGGCCTTAATATAGACTTCCACCTTTGGCAAACATGTTGAACGACACGTTAGTTGGGGTCGCCTTACTGGGTTGTTTGTGACATGCCCTAGCTTGGAGGTCGGTCACAGCTCTAGCAGCGAGCAGTGAGAGCTCAGAGTGACAGCCTAGAGAAACAGGGAGGTGTTATGCCCACTAGGTGCCAGGCTAGGGGTTCCTTTTCCTTATGAAATGCCGGCCGAAGAGCTCTAAACATCCAACTCTCTCTGCCATTGAGCGTTAGCAACTGGGTGCCATGCTGCAGGTCCTGAAGGGGCCTCGACCGTCTGTTAGTAGAGATTAGGCTAGTGATTAGGTGCTGACACCAGGTTTAATAACTTGTTACCATTTGAAGTTTTTTATTAAAAAGAGTTACCTAATAATACAAGTTACGTTTAAAGAAGTAATATTTAATAAAAGTGTGAAGAGTTAGTTAACGCAATGGACGTAATAGGAGGTTTATCCCTTATGCGTATTTAACACCTTTGTGGGGTTTAAAAACACAGTAGTGCATAAAAGATAGTTTTAAAATTACATGTTCTAATGATTTAGAGCATGTAATTTTATGACTATTAAGGCACTTTAATGCTTCTTTAATCCTGCAGAATTTCTAACTCCACCCTGCAACAAGCTACACAGTGTTTGCTTGACCAGTGCAGGAGCTAATTTATAACTGTGTAAACATATTATGTATAAACATGCACAATAGGTTTGCCTAGCTTATATCTCTGGATTCCAAAACCATGTATATGTTGCTGACTATATAAAAGTTTTCAAAAGGTTATTTTGTATTGTTTCTACTGATTTGGCCAATTAGAAACATATCAATGTTATGCTACACTGATCAAGCAACCACTTTGTAGAATGCTGTAATGAGTTAAATGACTACAACAGCTTATAAAAAAAAATATAATAAAAATAATAATAATAATAAAAATAATAATAAAAATAATAATAAAAATAATAATAATAATAATAAAAATAATACATATATAAACTAAACAATGAAATGTATTTATTGTTGAGTTTAGGTATTTAAGTAATATGATGGATATTTGCTTATCCGGGAGTGGGACCTTATAATCAGGATGTTGGAGTGCATTGGATCTCACAGGTATTGTCTTTGGCTTGATGCACTGAGCTTCGGCAAACAACTGTTTTAGCCGTTGACAGACACTAGGGCACTTTCAGGATCTTGCTGCATTCCTTGTCCTGGGGCCATGTTGTTTGGTATTGAAAGGAAGCACTAGCCAATTCAGTGATTGCATATTTACTAGAAACCTTTAAGAAGCAAACACAATGGTCTCTCTCATCCAGCAGAGATAAATGACTAATAAATACCCTAAACACAAAGCTCTATTGTACAATAACATTTCCTCCAAGAGTGCTAAATAGTAACCTACCTGGTAAACAGACAAAGAAAAACTTTCCAGTGTTCAGCCTAAAATTTCCATTACCTTTGGGTCCATTTAGCAATTCTGATGCTTGTGCAAAATGCTGCTGACCCATGGAAACAAATTGAAACTTATTTATTTTATATTTTCAACATTTTCCCATGCAATGGTCCACTAGCAGACCTACACACTAGAGGGTCCTGGGGATAAATATTTTTTGGGCACCTCAAAGCTAACTCAGTATTAGCAATATTAATAATATACATGCTGCTCTATATGAGGATTTTAAAATAATTAGATGGACCTATAACCGGCACAAATATAAGGCTTCCTGCATTAGGATTGTACAAATGCTGCACATGCCTATGTATAGACTGGTCGCTAAGGGCCCCTCAGCACTTGGGACCACCGCACCTGCTACACCAATGGTAGTTCCGCCCCTGCAATGGTCTTTACTAAGATGGGGAGGTCTGGTTTGGGTAGGGTAGAATTAGTGGGCCTGATATTCAGAACCTTGCTGCTCAGGGGAGATATTCTAAGAAGTCAGTATGGGCGAGGCCCTTAAAAAAAA
>NC_069502.1:1196349601-1196401380 GCF_027579735.1 Bombina bombina
ATCACCCAATAGAATGCGAGCTCAATCCTATTGGCTGATTGCATCAGCCAATAGGGTTTTTTCTACCCTAATTCCGATTGGCTGATAGAATTCTATCAGCCAATCGGAATTGAAGGGACGCCATCTTGGATGACGTCATTTGAAGGAACCTTCATTCAGCGGATGAAGAAAGAAGAGGATGCTCCCCGTTGGATGTCTTGAAGGTGGACCCGCTCTGCGCCGGATGGATGAAGATAGAAGATGCCGTCTGGATGAAGACTTCTGCCCGTCTGGAGGTCCTCTTCTGCCCGGCTTGGATGAAGACTTCTGACCGTCTGGAGGACCACTTCTGCCATGTTGGGTGAAGACGTCTCACGGTAGGGTGATCTTCAGGGGGTTAGTGTTAGGTTTTTTAAGGAGGGATTGGGTGGGTTTTAGAGTAGGGTTGGTTGTGTGGGTGGTGGGTTTTAATGTTGGGGGGGTATTTGTACTTTTTTTTACAGGTTAAAGAGCTGATTACTTTGGGGCAATGCCCCGCAAAAGGCCCTTTTAAGGGCTATTTGTAATTTAGTGTAGGGTAGGGCTTTTTTTATTTTGGGGGCCTTTTTTATTTTGTTAGAGGTATTAGAGTAGGTATAATTAGTTTAAAAATCTTGTAATTATTTTATTATTTTCTGTAATTTAGTGTTTTTTTCGTACTTTAGATAATTTTATTTAATTGTAATTAATTGTATTTAGTTTAGTTAATTTATTTAATTATAGTGTAGTGTCAGGTGTGATTGTAACTTAGGTTAGGTTTTATTTTACAGGTAAATTTGTATTTATTTTAGCTAGGTAGTTATTAAATAGTTAATAACTATTTAATAACTATTCTACCTAGTTAAAATAAATACAAAGTTGCCTGTAAAATAAAAACAAACCCTAAGCTAGATACAATGTAACTATTAGTTATATTGTAGCTAGCTTAGGGTTTATTTTAAAGGTAAGTATTTAGTTTTAAATAGGAATAATTTAGTTATTTGTAGTAATTTTATTTAGATTTATTTAAATTATATTTAAATAGACAGTCTAGGCCAAAATAAACTTTCATGATTCAGATAGAGCATGTAATTTTAAAAAAATTTCCAATTTACTTTTATCACCAATTTTGCTTTGTTCTCTTGGTATTCTTAGTTGAAAGCTTAACCTAGGAGGTTCATATGCTAACTTCTTAGACCTTAAAGCCCACCTCTTTCAGATTGCATTTTAACAATTTTTCACCAGTAGAGGGTGTTAGTTCACTTATTTCATATAGATAACACTTTGCTCGTGCACGAGAAGTTATCTGGGAGCAGGCACTGATTGGCTAGACTGCAAGTCTGTCAAAAGAACTGAAAAAAGGGGCAGTTTGCAGATGCTTAGATACAAGATAATCACAGAGGTTAAAAGTATATTATTATAACTGTGTTGGTTATGCAAAACTGGGGAATGGGTAATAAAGGGAATATCTATCTTTTAAAACAATAAAAACTCTGGTGTAGACTGTCCCTTTAAGTTAGGGGGGTTAGGGTTAGACTTAGGTTTAGGGGTTAATATGTTTATTATAGTGGTGGCGACGTTGGGGGCGGCAGATTAGGGGTTAATAAATGTAGTTAGGTTGCAGTGACATTGGGGGCGGAAGATTAGGGGTTAATAAATATAATGTATGGTTCGGCGATGTTGGGGGCAGCAGATTAGGGGTTCATAAGTATAATGTAGGTGGCGGCGGTGTCCGGAGCAGCAGATTAGGGGTTAATAATATAATGTAGGTGTCGGCGATGTCGGGGGCGGCAGATTAGGGGTTAATAAGTGTAAGATTAGGGGTGTTTAGACTCGGGGGTTCATGTTAGGTGTAGACATAAAATGTATTTCCCCATAGGAATCAATGGGGCTGCGTTAGAAGCTGAACGCTGCTTTTTTGCAGGTGTTAGGTTTTTTTTTCAGCCGGCTCTCCCCCATTGATTCCTATGGGGAAATCGAGCATGAGCACATTTTACCAGCTCACCGCTAACGTAAGCAGCGCTGGTATTGAGGTGAGATTTGGAGCTAAATTTTGCTCTTCACTCACTTTTTTGCGGTTAACGCTGGGTTTGTAAAAACCCGTAATACCAGCGCTGTCTGCAAGTAAGCGGTGAGCATAAACTGCTCGTTAGCACCGCACCCCTCCTGACGCAAAACTCGTAATCTAGGTTATAGTTAAAATCTTTATTAAATATGAATACTGCATAAATATGTTTTTACATGTTTTCATCTACTTAACAACAAACTCCAAAGCACTTGTAAATATGTCTATATATGTATTTATGTGCTTACATGTGTATATATGTCTGTAAATACATATATACACATATAAATACTTAAATACATATGTACACACACACATATATATATACACACATCTTTAGACATGGGTATGTATGTATCTCTATGTTTAAGCCCTTTGTCTGCTTTTATTTTTTTCAAACACCTGAGACCTCATATCTTTGAGCCTTTATAACATTTAAAGTTAGTTAATTATTTAAATAAATGTCTTTTTAACTTCTGCAATTTTCTTTTCTTTTTAGGAAATATACCATAGATAGAAGACAGTAGCCACAACTTTATATTTTACAAAAGTGTGTGTTTTTTCAATGTTGCACCCTGTAATAAGTTTTTAGGAATTCACCTTTTTTTTAATATTGTATTTTTATAGCCGCTATAAGTTCACACTCTACTGAACGTCTTTTAGTTCTGATGTCACAACAGTACTGTACCAAATGTCTTCTATATTAATAACACGTTTGTTACAGTGTGACCTCATTATTAGTAACTAGGTCATAAGCCTGCCTAGAAGGTAGTCTAATTTTTTAAAGTGAGGTCTATCTATCCTTCTATCCCTGTCCCTATCCCTTTATCCCTATTCCTCTGCCCCTATCCCTCTATCCCTGTCCTTATCCCTTTATCCCTATTCCTCTGTCCCTATTCATCTATTTATCTATCCCTATCCCTCTATCCCTATCTCTATTCCTCTGCCCCATCCCT
Organism: Bombina bombina; assembly: GCF_027579735.1. Classification (NCBI taxonomy): domain Eukaryota; kingdom Metazoa; phylum Chordata; class Amphibia; order Anura; family Bombinatoridae; genus Bombina; species Bombina bombina. The sequence continues at coordinate 1,196,352,620 of NC_069502.1, forward strand.
CTATCCCTATCCCTCTATCCCTATCCCTCTATCCCTGTCCCTATCCTTTTATCCATATTCCTCTGTCCCTATCCATATATTTATCTATCCCTATCCCTCTATCCCTGTCCCTATCCCTTTATACCTATTCCTCTGCCCCATCCCTCTATCCATGTCCCTATCCCTTTATGCCTATCCCTCTATCCATGTCCCTATCCATCTATCCCTATCCCTCTATCCCTGTCCCTATCCCTCTGTCCCTATCCCTCTATCCCTGTCCCTATCCCTTTATCCATATTCCTCTGTCCCTATCCATCTATTTATCTATCCCTATCCCTCTATCCCCATCCCTCTATCCCTGTCCCTATCCCATTATCCCTATTCCTCTGCCCCATCCCTCTATCCATGTCCCTATCCCTTTATGCATATCCCTCTATCCATGTCCCTATCCCTCTATCCCTATCCCTCTCCCTCTATCCCTGTCCCTATCCCTTTATTCCTATTCCTCTGCCCCATCCCTCTATCCATGTTCCTACCCATTTATGCCTATCCCTCTATCCATGTCCCTATCCCTCTATCCCTATCCCTCTCTCCCTGTCCCTATCCCTCTGTCCCTATCCCTCTATCCCGGTCCATATCCCTTTATCCCTATTCCTCTGTCCCTATCCCTTTATCCCTATTCCTCTGTCCCTATCCATCTATGTATCTATCCCTATCCCTCTGGCCCTATTCCTCTGTCCCTATCCCTCTGTCACTATCCCTCTATCCCTGTCCCTCTATCCCTGTACCTCTGTCCCTGTCCCTCTGTCCCTGTCCCTCTGTCCCTATCCCTCTGTCCCTATCCCTCTGTCCCTATACCTCTGTCCCTATACCTCTGTCCCTATACATCTGTCCCTATCCCTCTGTACCTATCCCTCTGTCCCTATCCTTCTGTCCCTCTGTCCTTATCCCTCTATCCCTGTCCCTATCCCTCTGTCCCTATCCCTCTGTCCCTATCTCTCTGTCCCTATCCCCCTGTCCCTATCCCTCTATCCCTTCCCCCTTCAAACAGCTCTCTAACCCCCCCTATTGCCGCCTATAAACCCCTTTTTTTAATTCTTTTTTTTATGTTATTTTTTTCTGTAGTCTAGTAGCCCCCCCCCACGATCGCCATTTATCTCCCCCCCAAACCCCTTTACTGTATTGTAGGTACCCCTCCCTCCCTGTCATTTTTTTTCTCTTTCTGTAGTAGGGCACTCCCACTCCCTTTCCTTCCCTTTGTAGCTGCCCCATACCTCCCTGTCCTTTTTTTTTCTGTAGTAGGGCACTCCCATTCCCTTCCCTCCCCCCTCCGCTGCTGAGCCGTCCACCCCAGGGACGTGCACTCATAGGAGGCAGGGGAGGCAGTGCCTACCCTGCCATATGTGGCCAAAGCTTAATTAAATTTTAATTAAGAAAAAAAAAAAAGTCCCCAAAAAAATATTCCCCCCCCCATGTAATGCTATGGAGAGGCAGGTACAGGAACGCTTCTCTCCATTGCAGTACATGGGTCAAAGGAAAAGCTGTGCTGCAGCGCCACCTGTGTTCTGTCAATATATTAGCAGCAAAAATTGGGACCAATAGGAGGCACCCCTCTTGATGCCTCCTAGCAATTTAAGGATATATATAGATTAATCAGAAGGAGGATGCAGTGAGCAGGGTCATGTGACACAACTGGAAGCTGAGGTAACCTAAGAACAGATGACACCAAGCAGAAGAGTAAAGTAGTATTCTACATCTCTTGTGATTCACAAATTGTGTTCAGATACAGCTCATTAACAGGGGGGACAGTAAGTGTGCATAACCAAATACTGACAGGAAGTCAAAGGGTCAATTCAAACTTAAATCCATAATTTAAAACTAAAACTAAAGTTTTTGACATTGAATATTGCTAAGCCTCCCTTTTTCATGGTTATTTGATTTAATTAGGTACAAACTCTGTATATGTTATGTCTGTTCAGTCAGAGGATGCAGTATCTATTTTTATTTTTCTCTGTGTCTCCATTTATTTAAAGACTGCTGTTAACGTGTAATTCACAAATCAATTGAAAGCTGTTGCATTGTGTTTTTAATATGTGCTGCTTTTATACAAGTTTATATTAATAAAAGGAGATAATGAGTAATTTAAAAAATATATGTAGTTATTGCAGTTAAATGTTTTTAGAAATAATGCCACTGTAAAGTAACTGGTTAAATACATAGTCAAAGGGAGACATTTAAAATTAAACGTTCATGATTGAGGTAGAGCATGCTATTTTAATAGACTTTTCTAGTTATTTATATTTTGAGAATTAGCATCAACTGTTACTGGCCCCATGTCAGCAAATCAAATTAGTTTTTGAAAGGAACATGAAAGTCATAATTACATTTCCATCATTCAGATAGAAATTGCACAAAAAAATAAATAAATAAACTTTCTATTTTACTTTTATTATTATGTACTTCATTCTTTTGGTATCCTTTGGTGTCCTTTGTTGAAGAGCATACCTAAGTGGGATGTGCACGTGCGTTTCTTGAACACCGTATTGGAGCAGCTGTGTTGGCAGTATTGATAACTTGTCCTTTATGTAAAACTTGTATGGTAAATTATTTGTATTTTTACAGTAGAGTAGTGAGTAGAGAAGAGATTCTGGCCCCTATTTAACAAAGTCTGGCGGACCTGATCTGACAGTGCGGATCAGGTCTGCCAGACCTCGCTGAATACGGAGAGCAATACGTTCTCCGTATTAAGCATTGCACCAGCAGCTCACAAGAGCTGCTGGTGCAACGCCGCCCCCTGCAGACTCGCGGTCAATGGGCCGCCAGCAGGGAGGTGTCAATCAACCTGATTGTACTCGATCGGGTTGAATTGTGGCAATTCCTGTCCGCCTGCTCAGAGCAGGCGGACAGGGTTATAGAGCAGCGGTCTTTGTGACCGCTGCTTCATGACTGCTGTTTCTGGCGAGTCTGAAGACTCGCCAGAAACACGGGCCGTCAAGTTCCTTTCAGAGCTTGATAGATCCTGTGTATCATTTTAATTGCTTAGTAATTGGCACTGTGCCACAGAATTGTGTGAGTGTGTATTTGAGCAGAGTATGTGTGCTTTATTCTCCAAGTAATCAATACATTTCTGATGAGCTAGTGCTTTAGTGCAGTGTTTCTCAATAATGGTCCTCAAGTACCCCCAGCAGGCCAGGTTGTCATTATAGTTGAATCAGTACACAGGTGAAGTAATCAGCTGATCAGTAACTCAGTGGTTACTAACTTGCTCTCCCCCATCACCTGATTATGTCACCTGTGCACTGGTTCAGCTATCATTTAAACCTGCCCTGTTGGGGATACTTGCGGCCCTCTGTACATGTGTTTCTCCGGCGTATCATATCTAGTGCCTGACCAGCCTCTGACCTCACTGCACGTCACTGGTCCACCCACCACCCACCACCCGCCTCCCACCCACACCAGCAGAAGATCGTTACAGACGGTAACACACACAGTGTCACCGTCTGTAATGATCAGGCATCTGCACTCATATGGAGGATATTATGTTATAGATAAAACCATTCAGTCCTATGTAAACTTAGGCATTTCTCCCTCACAGGTTGCTGATCCAGTAGCGAGCCCATCCAGTGCAAATAACTATACTACTGCGGATACTGTCGATATACCTGTATACCCTCAGGGGGAGGCTAGGGACAGGCCCCTGCGACGTCTGAGGGCATTTATGGCTGTTAGATTACCCATTAGGGTTATGGAAAGCACATAACAGAGGTAATCATCATCCCTGTTTCACTCAGGGTCTTCTTAAATCTTCTTGGAGTGAAGTTGCCCAGGGGTACTGGCTCCCAACTCAGGTCTGAGCCCACAAATCATATGAAAAAAATACTTGTTAGTAGAGCACCTCTGAAATCTATAACCAAGAACAAACTGGAGAGGGAGAGATGGGAGGGGCTAAAGCTCTGTGAGTGTTCTTGACTTACTCCTGATAGGCTGGAATATATCCCACATGTTATGAAGTTATGGACTCTCATCAGCTAAGAAGGAACTTTTAGTAAGGTGTTTTTTAATTTGTTCTTTATAAACAATGATGATCACATACATAACAAATATATAGGAGTTCCATGGGATTATCATATATTTTGATGGGGAAACATGTAAAGAATATTCTCCAGTTTAGGTGCACCTTTTCTTAAATACCTGTCTCCCCACCCTTACAGAGGTGAGATTTCTACTGAATGTGCAGTGAAACGTACTTTACCTATCTATTATTTGGACATTTATGAAACAGAAAACATTTTTACATTTAGTGATCACACATTCTAGGTTGTTTAAAGATGCTTTGAAAAAATGTCCCCTCCACACTTCTGGGTTCCGCATTTGGGCGGATGATTGGACAGGCAACAAATCCTATTATTTCTTATGGAAGGTTCATCAGCACTAGTCTGAGCAACGAGTCACTTACTCAAATTAATCCCATACATTAGATAGCTGGGCAATATCTGTTAACACATAACTCCCTCAAGGGTGTTTCAAATTGGAAAAGAGGCTCATCCTCCTTCAAATCAGGGCTTTTGGGGTCCTTATATACTGGTGATTTAGAATAAGTCCCCGCTTGGGCCTTTAAATAAAAAAAAGTTATATAATCTGCCTAAAATTGTACCCAAAATTGAAATAATGATCTCTCCTCTAAGCATTTAAGATATTTGATATGGGCATTTATAAACCTCCTTCCCAACAAAATAAAACAAAATATTGTTAATTATTATTAATAACGCAATCCTCATAGAAAGGTCCTTACGGGATTAGTCTTGAAACCACAAACATCATTTTAAAAATAAAGTGATTCTCTTTATTTGCTCTTAATGACTAAATACAGAAGATTTGAATAGACAAATACACAATAAAAGGCAATGCAATAGCACTTTTAATTTGAATCTATCTACACAACAAAAGGGTGAGCGCTAATAAATAGCTAGTTATAACCTCAATGATATATAAGCATGTAAATACAATTAGAATTGCCAGAAATTTGGCATGTTAAAGGAAAATTCAATTTCAGATTAAGAAGTGTATCTTTCTTCCCAACGATGGCAGCCTCCTCCTCACCAACAATGGTCCAGAGATGCTATATAAAAGACAAAACAAAGGGGCGCCTCATGTGTAGTATCATCAAATAGGCATAAAGCCACAGAAAAAAGCCAAATGGGTACTCACAAGGCTCTGGCACACCTCTGTGGGTGAGCTGTCACACCTGATAAAATCTGCAGCCTGTCCCTACAAGCACATAGGTGTGCTCCAGAGCCTTGTGAGTACCCATTTTGGCTTTTTTCTGTGGCTTTATGCTTATTTGATGATACTACACATGAGGCGCCCCTTTGTTTTGTCTTTTAATTTGAATCTAGCAGTAGAAACTTTTCTGACAGATTTCTGAGTTAATTCTGTTATCCCTGCCCTTGTATCATGTGACAACCATCAGCTAATCACAAAATGCATATATGTATATATAGGGTTGCCAGCTGTCCTCTTCAGAAATACTGAACAATCTGTCGGTAATGGGGCATAATGATGTCACACAATACCCCCTAAAAGTTCTACCTAAGCCCCCACTCTGGATCCCACCATTTATATTTTTCACAACTGAGCAGTAATTTTACCACTTGGCTGCCAGTAACATAAAAAACAATCATTTTACCTTTTTGGTTGCGAGTAACACACAAACAGAAGTGATTTAACTCCTTAACTGTTCCTAGCTTCTTTCTGCTCCATATTTATAATACATTGAGGCATAAGAGGCCTTTTACAATTTCAAACACTCAAGGACTTTAAAAAATTGGATATTAAATTGTCCAGTATTTTGTGAAGATTTTACTGCTTAATACTGAACTGTCCAGTTGAATACTGGACACCGGCAACCATATGTATATAGTGAGCACTACTGGACTGTCTGGTTGAATACTGGACACCTGTAACCATATGTATATACTGAGCACTACTGGACTGTCTGGTTGAATACTGGACACCTGCAACCATAGGTATAAACTGAGCACTACTGGACTGTCCAGTTGAATACTGGACACCTGTAACTATATGTATATACTGAGCACTACTGGACTGTACAGTTGAATACAGGACACCTGCAACCATATGTACTGTACATACTGAGCACTATTGGACTGTCCAGTTGAATTCTGGACACCTGCAACCATATGTACTGTATATACTGAGCACTTCTAGACTGTACAGTTAAATACTGGACACCTGCAACCATATGTATATACTGAGCACTACTGGACTGTCCGGATGAATACTGGACACCTGCAACCATATGTATATACTTAACACTACTGGACTGTCTAGTTGAATACTGGACACCTGCAACCATATGTATATACTGACCACTACTGGACTGTCAGTTTGAATACTGGACACCTGCAACCATATGTATATACTGAGCACTACTGGACTGTCAGTTTGAATACTGGACACCTGCAACCATATGTATATACTGAGCACTACTGGACTGTCAGTTTGAATACTGGACACCTGCAACCATATGTATATACTGAGCACTACTGGACTGTCGGTTGAATACTGGACACCTGCAATCATATGTATATACTGACCACTACTGGACTGTCCAGTTGAATACTGGACACCTGCAACCATATGTATATACTGAGCACTACTGGACTGTCGGGTTGAATACTGGACACCTGCAACCATATGTATATACTGAGCACTTTTGTACATGCTCAGAGGAGCTGAAGCCTTAGAAAGTGTGTCTATAAAATGAATGTGCACATTCTTATAATAGAAGTGTATTGGAAAGTTGCTTTATCTAAATAATGAAACTTTAGTGTTCACCTTAGTGGCCCTTAGGTTTACAGCAGTTCTAAAGGCTGACATGATGAGGTCTGATGAGTTCCCCTACATTCTGCTCTTGCATCAGCTCCTCCAGGTCTAACCTCACCTGTGCAAGCAGCAGCTGTAGAGGGGACCCGTGGAGAACAACATTGTGACATATCTAAGGGCATTCCCCAGTTACCAGCCGGCATCTCATTGGTACATGGAGTGATAGCTGAGAGAGCAATGACTTCTACACTGCATGTTGTTGTAAATTATCACTGTAGAAGTTCATTTTTTGTATGATCTTGTTTTAGATGGACAGTAAAGTCAAAATGACATATTTATGATTAAGATAGAGCATTCTTTTCAAACAACTTTTCGTTTTACTTCTGTTATCTAATTTGCTTCATTCTCTTGGTATTTTTTGTTAAAAAGCATACCTAGGTAAACTCAGGAGCAGCAACGCAGTACTTGGAGCTAGCTGTTTATTTGTGGCTGTACATATATGTTCAGCTAGCTCCCAATAGTGCATTGCTCCTCCCTCAACAAAGGATACCAAGAGAAGAAAGAACATTTGATAATAGAGGTAAATTGGAAAGTTGTTTAAAAGGGTAATCTCTTTCTGAATCATGAAAGAAAATGTTTGCGTTTCATGTCCCTTTAATTATTCGGATAAGTTCCTGATTAACTGCAAATATCTCCAGTGGGACAGGGGTTCTATGTATAACATTATGTAAACTGTCTTTGTTTTAGTTCTTTCTATTTACATTTTGTTTTATTTATTTTTTATTTGCTGGTTGAGTTGAAACATATTTTGTTAATGTGAGAAACCTATAACCAACTAACAGATGTGGTAGGACAACAATGCAAAATACTGAGCTCCAGAAAACATTGTAGTGCTGAAAATATCTAATTAATGGTTTGTGTTCACCTTTGACACTAGACATGGCTGACGCTTGTCTCCCTTGTAATGTACATCATAGCTCTATCTTTCATCTATGTTCCATTACAAAAGCATCCTGCCCTTGAATAATGCAGCACTTTCAAATACCCAGCTAACTTGTCCCTGCAATTTGTGGTATAAAAATAGCTGAAAGCAGGAAAGAATTATGGGTGAGGAATGTCAGGGAAGATATATTTTCTAATTCCTCTTAAAACTAAGACATTAATAAATTTAAAGGAGCATAAAAGTATTTTTTACTTAATGCAAAGCACATGTTAGCATTGCAAAACATCTGCTTACAAACACCAAGATTACAAATTGTGCGCTAAACAAAGGTGCGTAAATAATGCAAAAAATGAGCGTTATCGCACTTTCCATAGTGCTGCCATTACAAGTTAAGCCAAAGGGGCATATTTATCAATGTGCGAGTGGAAATGATACGAAGTAACGTATCATGTCCGCCGCACATCGATAAATGCCGACAGAATACACTGTCTGCATTTATCATTGCACCAGCAGTTCTTGTGAACTGCTGGTGCAATGCCGCCAATTGAAGATTCCCTATCAGGGGGTGTCAATCAACCCGATCGTATTTCTGTCCGCTGCCTCTGAGCAGGCGGACAAGTTATGGAGTAGCGGTCTTTAGACCGCTGCTTCGAAACTTCTGTTTCTGGCGAGCCTGAAACAATGGGCATCAAGCTCCATGCGGAGCTTGATAAATATGCCCCAAAACCTTCTTTTGTTGTGCGGTATGGTGCGTTAAGCTCCATACCGCACAAAACCCAAGGCCTGACTTTACGTGCTCGTGCACGCTTTCCCCCATAGACATCAATGGGGAGAAAGTTTTGGAAAAAACCTAACACCTGCGATCACGAAATGGCGATCACCGTAACGCAACCCAATTGATGTCTATAGGGAAAAGAAAGTTATGTTAAAACCTAACACCCTAACATATACCCCTAGTCTAAACACCCCTAATCCGCCACCCCCGACATTGCTGACACTAATTAAAGTTATTAACCCCTAATCGACCGCCATCGCAGGCACTAATTAAAGTTATTAACCCCTAAACTGGTGCCCCCACATCGCTACTAATAAACTAAACCTATTAACCCCTAAATCGCCGGCCCCCACATCGCTACTAATAAACTAAACCTATTAACCCCTAAACCTAACACCCCCTAACTTTAAATTTAATTTACAATATAACTATCTTAAAATAAATTAAAACTTACCTGTGAAATAAAAAAAACTAAGATTAACCCCTTAATGACAACTGACGTACCAGGTACGTCCTGCAAAAACTTGCAGTTAGTGACAATGGACGTACCTGGTACGTCAGTTGTCTAAGAGAGTGCTGGAAGCGATCGCAATCGCTTCCAGCAGCTCTCAGGGTATTGCAGTGATGCCTCGATATTGAGGCATCCTGCAATACCCTTTAAAAAGCATCCGATGCAGAGAGAGCCACTCTGTGGCCCTCTCTGCACCGGTAGCGATGGGGCCGTTCGTTGGTGGGTGGGAGCTTACAGGGAGGAGGGTGGGCGGCCCATCGCTACCCGGCATCCGGTTCCTTCAAGTGCATTGTGCACGCCGGATGCCGGGAGCGTGCGGGGGGCTGCGTGCACGCGCGCGCGTGCGTGTGTGTGTGCGCGCGCGCGCGCAGCAATCACTGGCACTGCCACCAATGAATTTTGGTAAGAGGGAGGGGGGCAGCAAACTAACATTTTTTTAATAATAATAGGATCTGGTAGGGTTAGGGGGGTGGGGGTACTGGGGGGGGGCAGCTACACTACAGAAAAAATAAAAAATAAAACATTTAAAAATAAAAAAAAAAAACACTTTATTTTTTGGGGAAAACTGGGTACTGGCAGACAGCTGCCAGTACCCAAGATGGTGGCAATTAGGTAGGTGGGGAGGGTTAGAGAGGTGTTTGGGGGGGATCAGGGAGGTTGGGGGTTAAGGCAGGGGTCCATCACAGCTGAATCATTAAAAAAAACAAAAAACAAAAAAAAAACACCTTTTATTTTAGTACTGGCAGACTTTCTGCCAGTACTTAAGATGGCGGGGACAATTGTGGGGTGGGGGAGGGAAGAGAGCTGTCTGGGAGGGATCAGGGGGTGGGATGTGTCAGGTGGGAGGCTAATCTCTACACTAAAGCTAAAATTAACCCTGCAAGCTCTCTACAAGCTACCTAATTAACCCCTTCACTGCTGGGCTTAATACAAGTGTGGTGCGCAGCAGCATTTAGCGGCCTCCTAATTGCCAAAAAGCAACGCCAAAGCCATATATGTCTGCTATTTCTGAACAAAGGAGATCCCAGAGAAGCATTTACAACCATTTGTACCATAATTGCACAAGCTGTTTGTAAATAATTTAAGTGAGAAACCTAAAATTGTGAAAAATGTCACTTTTTTTTTTATTTGCTCGCATTTGGCGGTGAAATGGTGGCATGAAATATACCAAAATGGGCCTAGATCAATACTTTGGGTTGTCTACTACACTACACTAAAGCTAAAATTAACCCTTCAAGGTCCCTACAAGATCCCTAATTAACCCCTTCACTGCTGGGCATAATACACGTGTGGTGCGCAGCTGCATTTAGCGGCCTTCTAATTACCAAAAAGCAACGCCAAAGCCATATATGTCTGCTATTTCTGAACAAAGGGGATCCCAGAGAAGCATTTACAACCATTTGTGCCATAATTGCACAAACTGTTTGTAAATAATTTCAGTGAGAAACCTAAAGTTTGTGACAAAATTTGTGAAAAAGTGAACAATTTTTTTTATTTGCTCGCATTTGGCAGTGAAATGGTGGCATGAAATATACCAAAATGGGCATAAATCAATACTTTGGGTTGTCTTCTAAAAAAAAATATATACATGTCAAGGGATATTCAGGGATTCCGGACAGATATCAGGGTTCCAATGTAACTAGCGCTAATTTTGAAAAAAAGTGGTTTGGAAATAGCAAAGTTCTACTTGTACTTATTGCCCTATAACTTGCAAAAAAAGCAAACAACATGTAACCATTGGGTATTTCTAAACTCAGGACAAAATTTAGAAACTATTTAGCATGGGTGTTTTTTGGTGGTTGTAGATGTGTAACAGATTTTGGAGGTCAAAGTTAGAAAAAGTGTGTTTTTTTCCATTTTTTCCTCATATTTTATATATTTTTTATATTAAATTATAAGATGTGATGAAAAAAATGGTATCTTTAGAAAGTCCATTTAATGGCGAGAAAAACGATATATAATATGTGTGGGTACAGTAAATGAGTAAGAGGAAAATTACAGCTAAACACAAACACTGCAGAAATTTAAAAATAGCCATTGTCATTAAGGGTAAGAAAACTGAAAAATGGTCCGGTCATTAAGGGGTTAAACTATAAATAAACCTAACATAACTATTTTAAGAAAAGAAAATAAACTGCAAATAAAAAAACTAAATTACAAGATTAAAAAAACCTAACACTACAAAAAAATAAAAAAATTACAAATTTAAAAAAAAATAAGTCTACGAAAAAATAAATTAAATCTAACATTTCCAAAAAATAAAAACGCTAAAATTACGGAAAATAAAAAAACACTAAGATTACAAAAATAATAAACGAAATTATCCAAAATAATAAAAATTACACCTAATCTAATAGCCCTATAAAAACAAAAAAGCCACTCCAAAATAAAAACACCCCCTTACCTAACAATAAACTACCAATAGCCCTTAAAATGGCCTTTTGTAGGGCATTGTCCTAAGTAAAATAGCTCTTATACCTTTAAAAAGTACTCTAAAAAATCCTAAACTACCCATTGCCCCTAAAGGGGCATTTGTATTGGCATTGCCCTTAAAAGGGCATTCATCTCTTTTACTGCCCATTAAAATAAAAAAGCCCTAATCTAAAAAAAAAACACCTAAAAAAAACTAACCCCAGGAAATCTACTCACAGTTCCTGAAGTCCAGACATCCATCTTCACCCAGGTGATGACATCTTCATCCATCGCGGGGGCATCTTTTATCTTCATCCCGGTGGCGCAGAACTGTGGTGGCGCGGAGCTGTCAAGGACAGGCGACTTCCAGCGCGGAACGTCCTCTTCATGCAATCGATGCCAAACACTGAAGCTTGAATGCAAGGTACCCCTTTTATATTGGGGTATCGTTGCATTCCTATTGACTGAAAAATTCAAATCAGCCAATAGGATGAGAGCTGCTTAAATCCTATTGGCTGAAATCAATTAAAGTTAGGGTGGGTGTTAGGTTTAGGGGTTAATAGCTTAATTTAGTTATTTGCGATGTGGGAGGGTGGCGGCTTAGGGGTTAATAGGTAGTTTATAAAGGTCTCAGATCACAGAATGGATCAGGGCGGTATAGGCTGTAATGCAAGCATTTTAACTGCACCACACAACCTGTAATACAGCAGTATGGAAATCACACATTCAAAAGTCATTTTTTGAGTGCGGAATGGATCATTTGCGTTATAGCTATACCGCAGCGACAATTTTTCAGAGGTATAGCCTTACCACACCATACCGCAAAACTTGAATCTTGGTGACAATTAGTTTTAAATATACTTAAAACTACCGCATTATTAATTATTTAAATTTTCAAAACTATTCAACTACTTGAGAACCCAATAATTATTCGTAGATTATGCAGTTCTCTACACAATTTTTTGTGTTCAAGGTCCTGGCCCCTTCCCCTGTTCAGCAGCTTGTGGTATCGAAACAAATACTGAAATATCCATCTATTGGCCATCAGCTGTGGGATGTCTGTGCTGTGAACTTAAAGGACACTTTATTAACAAGCTATACAAGTTTGAGTGTACTTGCTGAAACAAATTAGTACCACGGAGAGCAGCCAGACAGTAATTAATTATTGTTATTGCTAATTTAGGCCTAGATCTCAAAACTGATCTCAAAGTAAAATAACAGCAATCCCATGTTAGCGCTGGTATTACAAGTAAAAAGTTAGCGCAAGAATTAAAGACTCAGGTGCGCTAACCTCTTGAATTCGGATATTGCAGCAATGCTAACTCTATCTCCTCATAGACTTCTATGGAGTGTGATAAAGAAATCCTTTAGTTTTTATCGCTTGCACGCTACCTCAAAACTGTGTTAGACCTAATACTGATACTAAAGAAAACTTTTGAAATAAAGATACATATGAAATAAGTACATATATTTGATTTTAGCTGAATTATCAAGTTATCGTATTAAAGCTCAGACGTGGTATCAACATGAAAACTGATCAAACCTCCAAACTCAGACACACTCTGAACATCCATTGCATATTTATTGTTTGGACTGGGTACATTCAACCACAGGATATAATTCCTCTATTTCAGTGCTGGGAACTTTAGTGACTTTCTCCTGTGACTTGAACAGGACTTTGGAACTTTTAGTTAATTTCTTGGTTTCATATTTTTTTGAGTTTTGAGAGCTCTTTCACATGATTATGAATTATGATTCTTTTATTGTATTCATAGTGCACTATGATAGGAGTTAAATGGCCTAATTCACTGTCATATATATAATATATTTTTGCCTTTACTTGCTCCAATAAATGCTTCAATTTAAAGGGATGGTAAACTCAGTATAGGAAGAATATTTTATCAATATTGTCTAATTTTATTACATGTTCTCACGAAATTTCAATTAAAACATGATATAGCCATTTACTTACTATTTCCTACTAAAGATTATATCGGTTACGTAAAATCGCCAGCCCACCGTGACGTCACATACATTTTTCCTTTGTGTGTCCAATGATCTATCCTGTCGCTAGACAGGCTTCCTGCAATACAATTTTTTTGCGCATGCGCCCTAACGAGCAATTTCAACAATCGTAAGAACCAATCAACAGCATATAAATCCGTGGAAGATTTTGCGCGTGCACATTCTATTTGACGCATGCGTAATGTTATTTTACACACGGCACTCACGGAACGCTATTTTAACATTAACAATATTTTAACATTATCTTTACAAATTGATTCCAATGTTTATGAAATATAAATCTTTATGTAAATAGTACGTTTTTAATAAACAATTTATATTACTTTTATTGCGATAGTAAATACATAATATATACCAAGTGATGTTATCAATTAATAGCTTTAGATAAAAGTGAGAAATTTAATTAGGATTTATGAAATATTAACCTTTTTAAATGGGTAAGATCGCTCGCACACCCGCTACACACCAATGGGCATGCGTTAAAAATTAGAATATCGGGAGCGAGCGAACATTATGACGTGAGGAGAGGGTGGAGAGAAGACAAAGCACATAATGGTGTTAGAGACAGATAAGAGGGGCGGAGCGAGGCGGAGAGATGCGGAGCAACAAGGTTAAAAAAGATTATTAAAATTGACAGAAAAATGCATATAACTATAAAAAAGGGATAATGCGGTTTAGTCACTTATAACAATACTAATGTAAATATGTGATTTTCAATTAAATGAGTTTACCATCACTTTAATGTATGCTCCCTTCTTGCAGTGTATTCAGGTATTATGCAATATTAAGTTTTTATAGAATAAATTGTTATGTTGAAGGCCCTTAACACAGTGGCCTCTATTTATCAAGCCGTCAACAGCAAATACGCTTAGTTTATTTAATTGTATGTAATTGTAGGTAATTTATTTAATTAATTTATTGATAGTGTAGTGTTAGGTTTAATTGTAACTTAGGTTAGGATTTATTTTACAGGTAATTTTGTAATTATTTTAACTAGGTAGCTATTAAATAGTAAATAACTATTTAATAGCTATTGTACCTAGTTAAAATAAATACAAAGTTGCCTGTAAAATAAATATAAATCCTAAAATAGCTACAATATAATTATTCGTTATATTGTAGCTATATTAGGGTTTATTTTACAGGTAAGTATTTAGCTTTAAATAGGAACACTTTAGTTAATAAGATTTAATTTATTTTGTTAGTTTAAAATTATATTTAACTTAGGGGGGTGTTAGGGTTAGACTTAGCTTTAGGGGTTAATACATTTATTATAGTAGCGGCAAGGTCCGGTCGGCAGATTAGGCGTTAATACTTGAAGTTAGGTGGCGGTGATGTTAGGGAGGGCAGATTAGGGGTTAATACTATTTATTATAGTGTTAGCGAGGCGGGAGTGCGGCAGTTTAGGGGTTAATACATTTATTATAGTGGCGGCAAAGTCCGTTCGGCAGATTAGGGGTTAATAAGTGTAGGTAAGGTAGTGGCGACGTTGGGGGGGGCAGATTAGGGGTTAATAAATATTATGTAGGTGTCGGCGATGTTAGAGGCAGCAGATTAGGGGTTCATAGGAATAATGTAGGTGGCGGCGATGTGCGGTCGGCAGATTAGGGGTTAAAAATATTTATTATAGTGGCGGCGATGTGGGGGGATCTCGGTTTAGGGGTACATAGGTAGTTTATGGGTGTTAGTGTACTTTAGAGCACTGTAGTTAAGAGCTTTATATACCGGCGTTAGCCCATAAAGCTCTTAACTACAGCCTTTCCATGGGCGGTAGGAGTCTTGTCGGTAGAGGTGTAACACTCACTTCAGCCAAGACTCTAAATACCAGCGTTAGGAAGATCCCATTGAAAATATAGGATACGCAATTGGCGTAAGGGGATCTGCGGTATGGAAAAGTCTTGGCTTGAAAGTGAGCGGTACACCTTTAAATGGCCGACTCTAAATACCAGCGGGCGGCCAAAAGCAGCGTTAGGACCCCTTAACGCTGCTTTTGACTGCTAACGCAGAACTCTAAATCTAGGCGTAAGTTTTCACATTCCACAAATATTATAAGACTACAAAAAATACTCACTAGTAGTTGAATTGTGTTTCACTTTTTAAATCAATTCACTTGGACCATGATGTCACATACTTTAAAGGGACAGTCTAGTCAAAATTAAACTCTCATGATTCAGATAGCGCATGAAATTTTAAGCAACTTTCCAATTTACTTGAATCATCTAATTTGCGCTATTCTCTTGGTATTCTTCGTTGAAAGCTAAACCTAGGTAGACTCATGTTCTAATTTCAAAGCTTTTGAAGGTCGCCTCTTATCTCAGTGCATTTTGACAGTTTTTCACAGCTATAGAGCGCTAGTTCCTGCGTGTCATATTAGATAACATTGTGCTCGCTCCTGTGGAGTTAATTAGGAGTCAGCACTGATTGGCTAAAATGCAAGTCTGTTAAAATAACGTAAATAAGGGGCAGTCTGCAGAGGCTTAGATACAAAAAAGTATACTAATATAACTGTGTTGGTTATGCAAAACTAGGGAATGGGTATTAAAGGGATTATCTATCTTTTTAAACAATAACAATTCTGCAGTAGACTGTCCCTTTAAGGGGGTGAGATGACTACATTAGTCCCATTTGACATACCAGTGCTGTTTTTTAACAGCATCTCTAAGTTTGCCAGAACATTCTAAAACCAAAATTAATTTTAAGACTATAAAAGCCAGTGAATGTTTTGTCACTAGGACCAATACAGAGAAGCATATTTGTGTATCACATAGCTCTGGGTCATGCCTAGTAAACTGCTGACTCTTGTACGTCACACTTCAGTGAGTTTTGTGTGCACTCATGCTAATAATTTGTGAAACTCTAATTCAATCAGAGAGAGTTGACATTTTGAGAATTTATACAAATGGAAATCATTTTCACTGCAGTAGTTTATATAAACAGGATGTTTTGAATTCACAGTGAAGAAATAAATGAAATAAAGATGTTTGTGATGTAATTTGCAGCTTGGATTGGATATAGACAAGTGGTTGGCTAAACTGCAGATGTTGCTCTCAGCTGATAACATAACAGTGAAATTGCTTGTGCAGAACAGAGAACATTAACAGCAAGACTAAAAAATACCTGCCGCGTGAATAGCACCTACTCGGTTACAATGCACGACATACAAGTCTAGCTTTATGTGCACAAATCACTGTGATCCCCAATTGATGCAGATGGATACATATAGTACATTAATAGATTACTCTGAGCCAGGGGCTTTTCTACATGAGAGCATAGGGGGAGGTGCAAAACCATCCTAAACGTTCAAATTACAATCCCATTATACTAAGGGGAGGGACAAAACAGACTATTCCAATACTTGCTTCTACCTGCTTAGCCACGCCCCTAAAAGTTCACCAGAACACTCGTCATTGTCCATAACACACCAGGGAGCCGAGACACCTGTGTTTATTCATGGAGCATCCACATCTTTGTCTTCCAGATTTTATTTTCCTCCTCCTATTATTTGGTTACTGGAACTGCTGCTGCTATGTGCTATGTGTTAAAGGAACAGTCAACACATTAGATTTGCATAATCAACAAATGCAAGATTACAAGACAATGCAATAGCACTTACTCTGAACTTCAAATGAGTAGTAGATTTTTTTATAACAAATTTCAAAGTTATGTATATTTCCACTCCCCTTGTACCATGTGATAGCAATCAGCCAATCACAAATGCATATAAGTATAGTCTGAGTTCTTGCACATGCTCAGTAGGATCTGGTGACTCAAAAATTGTAAATATAAAAGACACTGCACATTTTTATTAATGGAAGTAAATTGGAAAGTTGTTTAAAATTACATGCTGTATCTGAATCATGAAAATTTAATTTAAACTGAGTGTCCCTTTAAAGGGACGGAATACACCAATATTCATATAACTGCATGTAATAGACACCACTATAAAGAAGAAACTGTACAGATACTGATCTAAAAATCCAGTATAAAACTTTTTAAAAACGTACTTAGAAGCTCCAAATTTAGCACTCTTGATGAGGTTAGGCTGGAACACCCAGTGAAAGGGGCTGAGAATTCAGGAACAGCAGACACTCCCCCTCCACTGCATATAAAAAGACAGATTACACAAACAGGAGCCGCAGGAATCTGTATACATCAGTAAACATCTAAAACATTGGGACGTGGTTAGGAGTCTGAAAATCAGCACAATGTTATTTAAAAATAAGCAAAACTTAACATTTTTACAAAAGCAGTCAGTAGTCATTTGTTTCCTTTAAATCAGCTGCAAAGGGTTAAATACTTACCTTTAGCTCGCTGGAGAGCTGCGCTAATCCCTACCCTTATTCATTGAACCCCGGGGCTGGACTAAAGCACAGGCCCAGGGACTTAATAAAGAAGGTTTGGGTTTAGCATGGTTCTCCAGCGCACTAGAGGTAACTTTTTCACCTGTAGCAAAGGAACATTCACACGAGTTTAACGAAAAAACAAATGTAAATGTTCCACGAATATTCAGTAGATTTGCATGAACAACACACACATGATTAAAAGACAATGCAATACCACTTAGGGGTAGATTTATCATACCCTTGGCAGACATGATACGCTGTAGCGAATCATGTCCGCCCTGCATCGCTAAATGCTGACAGCATACGCTGTCGGCATTTATCATTGCACAAGCCTGTTAAGTTAAATGGTTGTGCAATGCCGCCCCCTGCACATTCGTGGCCAATCGGCTGCTAGCAGGGGGTGTCAATCATCCCAATCGTATCTGATTGGAATGATTGCAGTCCGCCGCCTCAGAGCTTCTTAACTCCTGTTTCTGGCTTTATTAAGCAGCTTCGATGCTTAAAAAAATCTACCCCTTAGTCTGAACTTTAAATGAGTAGTAGATTTGTTTAACAGATTTCAAAGTCATGTCTATTTCCTCTGCCCCTGTATCATGTGACAGCCATCAGCCAATCACAAATGCATATACATTTATTCTGTGAATTCTTGCAAATGCTCAGTAGGAACTGGGGATTCAAAAATGGTAAATATAAAAAGACTGCACATTTTGTTAATGGAAGTAAATTTAAAAGATGTTTAAAATCATATGCTCTATCTGAATCATGAAAGATTAATTTTGACTTCAATGTCCCTTTAAACTAAACGAATACTGAAAAGTGTAGCAGACTAATATTCTGAAAAACTAATTTTTCTAAATATTTATTCAGACAGATTTGTCAAAATGAACTTTACGATGCTGCACAAGTCTAGTTAAATCATGTAAAATTGTATATATTTGCATGACAACCACCTGAGTTTTCATTTGTTATTTATTCAGCTATTTCTATGGAAAAAAAAGCAAAATCCCTCACTTTAATGCTACATTTGTGGGTAATTGTTGTTCCAGGGGGATCAGGTGCAGAATCGGTAGATACTGTTTCTGTATGTGACTATGTATTTACTCTATTTGCCTTATTGTTTTTTAAGGAGCAAGCTGAACTTTTGTAGTGATTAGACACTGATTTGTGTGTCCTGAATACTTTTGTGTATTTTTTAATAGGATTTCCAGACAAGACATTTGCCAGAGGTGTGAAGATTTGCATGACCATATTGTTTGGGGAGTATTGCATATGTGCTTTATTTCTGACCTAAAGTATACATTTGAATAGTGAGTAAAATATCTTTGTCTCATGTATATTTGGCTTTATGCTTGATATTGAATAGACCTGTAAAATGTAGAGTAATTTGCTGGAACAGTATTAGATTGGTTTGTGGATCTTATGCAAGCTTTACGGTGTAATTTATTTTTTTTAAACTTATGAGCTGTATAAAAATGTCATAGTTTGCCACCACCTTGTCCTATCACCTAGAAGCTTCTGAATTTTAATGTTTAGTTTGATCAGTCAACAACGTCATATAATCCTCAAACAAATGTATTTAGTGACCTAGGAGGTACATTAATAACATTACACAGCAAATTATTTTTGCATTTTATCACCTAAGTCACATTTCCTGATAAGCCAATGAACTATTTCAGATGATAAATTGTTTCTTTTTTGTAGCTACAGTTTGTTTTCAAGTTACACATTGATATATGTAGTTCAGAGAGACTGTTTTATGTAGTTCAAAGAGACTGTTTTATGCATGAGAACATCAGCTTGTAAAGATTTCGATATTACTTACACTCTTTTATTGTGAGACCTCTTTGTTAGTCTTTTTTCTTATCATGTCATGTGTTCACAGTAGATTACAAGTGGTGCGCTGAAGTTAGATGGTTGGAAGCATAATTCTGTCACTAAATAAATCCCTGGTAAGACCTCACCTTGAGTATGGAGTGCAATTTAAGGGGGCAATTTTAAAAAGTGACATTGCAGAATTTGAAAACGGAACTTGTCATCACAGCAATGGTAAAAGAATAGTCAGAAGTTCTGTTCCAGAGGTCAGTAGCCAATAAATCAGATCAGGGTACAACCGTACAGGCAGGATTGAGGCTTGAGGTGTAAGTAGGTCATAGCACCAAAACTACTGTGGGTCTAGTGCAGGTGTCACAGTAAAAGGAAGAGGCCTGCAGCTCCTGTGCACTAAACTTATTGTGACCCTTCAGAAACTCTTAAGGCACTTAGATGCCTATATTACAGTAGATCCAGCACTAAACATCCTTTCTTCAGTGCAGCCTTGAGCTCTGTCTGCACTAATAATCCTCACAGTGCAACCTGGGACTAGTGTAGCCCCTGCCTCTCTTAGGTAACATTATGCTTACAGATAGATATCAAAATGTTCAGACCTGGGCCTTTGTGAATAGATAGAAAGATAAAATAATGAGTTATGCTCTCCCTGTAGGCTCAGTGCATTTAAATGGGTTATGGTTTCGGTGAGCACAGACTGCTTTTTCACATGCAAAAATAAACCTAGCAGAGCAGTTTCCCCTAAATTTTACACACTGTAAATAGGTAATCTGAAAGCAAGAAAACGTGATGTTCTCATTGCATATCATATATCCCAGGGTAAATTAAAACGCATTCCAGTTGAAATGTTGTCTTTTGTTGTACTGTTTCTCCGTTGTACTTTTACCTTTGTACCCATGGACAGCACTGCGGAATCTGTTGGCTCTTTATAAATAAAGAATAATAATAATAATAAAATTGAAATTTAGCAAATTAAGATAGACCAGAATGTATCTAAATGTTATAAAATTCTGCACAAAATGCCAAATCTGTTAGAAATGCTTCATTCTTCTTCTTCACATAAGTAAGTTTGGAAGTATGAGTTAAACATTCACCGTTCTTTTATAAAGATTAAACATTGCTTAGGAATATTACCCACTGGATCATATCATGCTCTGTGATAACACTGACTGCAGATCACATACAGGATTCCTTATTTTTTTGTCTCTATGGACCTTGACAGTTAATTCACCTCATCAAATAACTGGAGCTCAATACAGCGTTATCTAAAGCAAACTCCAGTGAAACCTTGCAGCTGTCACTAGCTACACCGCTTATACGCCTGGAAATTTTACAAGGACTCCAAAATCTAGCACATACTCCCTCTCCCTGACCCCTTACACTCATCCTGCAGGAAGAAAATGCTTTTCAGTCACAACAGATAATAAACCCCGGTGCACAAGGGATTTCCTAGGAAGCGTAGTGTCACAGTTGTGCAGCTGTTCCTACCTACTGTAGATGCCAAACAATGTATTACTTACTTATCACTTTCTACTTGTGTTATCCAAGTAATAACTTTCATTTGGTAACATTTGAAAGTAACTGTATAACCTAAATATGCATGAGAACAAGGAAAAGTGCATGCAAACTAAATGAAATCAGAAAGTAGTGTAAAACAAAAAATAAATGATATATAGATGCCTACTGTAGAGACCTGTTAAATTGTGTTAAACATCAAAATACCATTAGCATTCTGAGAATTGTGATAAGTCATTAAAGGGACAGTCTCCATCAGAATTGTTATTGTTTAAAAGATAGATAATCCCTTTATTACCCATTCCCCAGTTTTGCATAACCAACACTGTTATATTAATACACTTTTTACCTC
The DNA here is from genome assembly GCF_027579735.1 of Bombina bombina. Classification (NCBI taxonomy): domain Eukaryota; kingdom Metazoa; phylum Chordata; class Amphibia; order Anura; family Bombinatoridae; genus Bombina; species Bombina bombina. The sequence continues at coordinate 1,196,374,145 of NC_069502.1, forward strand.
TCTGATTACCTTGTATCTGAGCCTCTGCAGACTGCCCCCTTATCTCAGGGCTTTTTATAACTGGCATTTTAGCCAATCAGTGCAGTCTCATTTGTAACTCCACAGAAGTGAGCACAGTTTTTATCTATATGGTATATATTAACTAGCTCTGTCTTGCTGTGAAAAGCTTCTAAAATAGACTGAGGTAAAGGTGGCCTGCAAGGGTTTAAAATAGGCAGAGATTTAGTGTTTTAGATGTTATAAAGTATATTAAAGGGACAGTCTACACCAGAATTTTTATTGTTTAAAAATATAGATAATCCCTTTATTACCCATTCTCCTGTTTTTTATAACCAACGCAGTCATGTTAATATGTTAATATACTTTTTAGCTCTGTGATTACTGCGGACTGCCCCCTTATCTCAGTTCTTTTGACAGACTTTAATTTTAGCCAATTAGTGCTGACTCCTAGGTAACTCCACGGGCATTATCACAATGTTATCTATATGGCACACTTGAACTAACGCCCTCTAGTTGTGAAAATCTGTCAAAATGCACTCAGATAAGAGGCGGCCTTCAAGGGCTAAGAAATTAGCCTCTGAGCCTACCTAGGTTTAGCTTTCAACTAAGTATATCAAGAGAACAAAGCAAAATTGATGATAAAGGTAAATTGGAAAGTTGTTTAAAATTACACGTCCTATCTGAAACTTTTTTGACTAGACTGTCCCTTTAAGGGAACAATTTATTGCAATTTAAGGTAAAAAATTATTGCAAAAATGGAATGCTCTAATGAGTTAAAACATGTCAATTTAATAATACCAACCCTGAAAAATCTATAGGCTAGATTACGAGTGGAATGGTAGTTTGTGCTCGCGCTCAAGTGTTAAAACCACTGCGTTCAGAGATTTGCACTCTTAATTTAAAGCTTAAAGTAAAAAGTCTGTGCTCTCTTGAATTTTTTAGAAACATTTGCCCATCCCTACTTACAACTAGGGATGGGCGAATATTTCTAAAAATGCGAAATTTTAATTTAACTTTTATAAATTCGTTCGAATCTAATTTCGAATGTTTATATAACATTCTAACATTCTATTTTCAAATTTTCGTTTTAAATTTTTTCAATAAAATTCTAATATATTTGTTCGAATAATAGAATGTTTAGCTACGAATTCATTCAATTTCAAAATGTAATATTCGAATTCGAAATAGTATTTCTAGTCTACAACTGTGTTTAATAAATGTAATATTCGAATTCGAAATAGTACTTCTAGTCTATAACTGTGTTTTATAAATGTAATATTCAAATTCAAAAGTGACATTCGAAAACTGTAAATAACATTTGATAATAGAATAGAATTTTTAAGAATATTCGTTCTTATCAACATTCTATTATGTAAATCGAATTTCTACAATAACATTCGTTCTAACATTCGAATTCGAATATAAACACATTCGCCCATCCCTACTTACAACACCAGACTTCAGACTCAACATTCACTAACTAACTTTTACTCGCCACTGTTAAATTTACACTCGCGTATGGCTAGTAGGCTAGTGGAAATTTTGAGCCCTATATATATATATATCGCTATATTAAAGCTCTTTGCAGTCCTTTTTTTTCTCTAACACCTGAGACCTAGGGGCTGAATTATCCAGCTCGCCGGAAACAGCAGTTATGAAGCAGCGATTGGCCGTGAATCTACAGGGGGTGGCATTGCACAAGCAGATCTGCTGTCGGCATTCAGCAATGTCTGTCGGACATGATATGCTACAGCGTATCATGTAGGACAGACATTAATAAATCGCCCCCCTAATGTCTTTGAGCCCTTATAACTTTTTTTACGCAATATGTTTCTTAATAATTTTTATTAGATAGCGTTATTATGAGCGTAACAGTACTTTGCAATGTATTTTTTATGTATTTTGTGACACGGTTAATCAGAGCTTTGAGGGCACGGTAATGATTCAAGCGTAAATCGCAATTGCGCTCACACATTCGCATTTACTTTCAACTGGTAATACTAGCCAAATTTAACTTGTGCACAATCAGCTGCAAAACCCCATTATCGCTTGTGTGAAAATGATAGGGCACCACTCGTAATATAGCCCTATGTATTAAACACTCATAAAGTGGTTAAACACATAGTTAAAGTACTGCTTGAGAGCCCCAGGGCACTGCTGGTCCTGAGCAGACATGAATGTGGTGCTTGGCCGGGTTGTGTGGCTACCACTGCCGATTGGCTCAATGGCAGTTTCTATTTGGGACCAGCAGTTCTCTATGACTCCCACACAATACTTTAACTATGTGTTTAACCACTTTGGGAGGTTAAGCCCATATGGCCCGATAATGCTGTGTCAGACATGAAAAGTCACTTGGCTACCCTTAGGGAATTCTGTATAAAAGCTGTCACTGCAAGTTGTGAGATGTCTTCCATTGCTGGGAACAGTGAAGTAAATAGGGAGAAGGGGGTTAAAATGAAATCCTCAATCCAACACAGAATACTCTGCTTTCAGTGTATAATATCTTAAAATTGCCTCTATTTTCAAATACATTTGTTTTTCTTTTTTTTGACACCATTTCAGTTTGTGAGATAGAACTGCAAGGGGAAATGTTTAGAGAATATGCCTTACCTGAAGGAGGAATTTCAGCTATGAGCATGGAAATCCCCTGTGCAGGCCACAAGGGAGTGGATTATTTGCTTTGTGGTGTCAACGCTCAGAAAAGGGCTAATTTTGGAAATATTGCGTATATAATTGCGGCAGGATGTAGAAAGCGATTGGATATGGGGGACAAAGGATAGGTTTGAGTCAAGTGTGACTCCGAGGCAGCGGACTTGGGGCGATGGGGAAATGGTGATGCCGTCAACAGGGATAGAGAAGTCAGAAGTCGGCGTAGAGCTTGAGGGGGGGATAAGAAGGAGCTCAGTCTTGGACATGTTAATCTTTAGGTGGTGAGAGGACATCCAGGAAGAAATACCAGATAAGCAGTCGCTGACATGAGAGAGGACAGAGGGAGAGAGAGCAGGGGTGGTATTTGAAGCCATAACTGTTGATAAGTTTACCCAGCGAAGAAGTATAGATGGAGAAGAGTAGAGGACCCAGAACAGATCCTTGAGGTACTCCAACAGACAGAGGCATAGGAGAGGAGGAGTCGCCGGCAAATGACACAGAAAAAGACCTGTGAGAAAGATAGGCGTGAATCCAGGAAAGAGCAGTGTCACAGAGGCCAAAAGAGCTAAGGGTCTGTAGGAGGAGGGGGTGGTCAACTGTGTCGAAGGCAGCTGAGAGGTCAAGTCAGATGAGTATAGAGTAGTGGCCAATATTTTTAGCAGAGAGAAGATTGTTTGTGACCTTGGTAAGGGCAGTCTCAGTTGAGTGTTTTGGGTGGAATCCGGATTGCAGTGGGTCAAGCAAGGAGTTGGCAGACAGGAAGTGGGTTAGGCGATTGTAAACTAGTTTTTCAAGGAGTTTTGATGTTAGTGGAAGCAGTTATATGGGGCGGTAGCTTTCAGGTGAATTAGGGTCGAGGGAGGGTTTTTTGAGTATGGGAGTGACTTTTGCGTGTTTGAAAGAAGATGGGAATGAGCCGGTAGAGAGAGATAGGTTGAAGATGTGGGTAAGAGCAGGAGTGAGGGTGGAAGACAGGGAGGATATTAGATGGGAAGGGATAGGGTCAAGTGGGCAGGTAGTGAGGCGTGAGGAAGATAGTAAGGAAGAAACTTCATTCTCAGTGGTTGGATGGAAGTTACAGAGGGTGGCAGAGGGAGTAATTGGGCCTGTTGTTGGAGTATTGCAGGTTGGTGTTGGGATGTTGCTTCGGATAGTATGTGTTTTGTTTAAAAAGTAGTCTGCTAGGTCTTGAGCACTAAAGACAGGCGGGGGTGGTGGAGCAGGTGGGTAGAGGAGAGAGTTAAAGGTGGAGAAGAGTCGTTTAGGGTTTGAGGAAAGAGTAGATATGAGAAATTTACTTTTTATTTATCAAATTTGCTTTGTTCTTCTTTATTGGCAAGCATACTTAGATAGGCTCATAATATGCCCCTTGTCATTGACTCACCAGTAGTGCATTGCTGCTTCTTCAACAAATTACACCAAGATAATGAAACAAATTTGATACTAGAAGTAAATAATAAAATTGTTTAAAATTATATGTTTTGAATCATTAAAGAATTACAACAGGGGCTTCACAGTACTGGTAATAAAAAAAGTAGTGAGTGTATTAAAAGTTGAAAGTAAACTTACTTGCTTAAACACAATTGAATTCAAAGTGCGTTGGGTTATCGTGATCTCATAGCTCTGAATTACGCATGAATAAAAGTGTCACAAAAAACATATAAAACATATTAAAAAGTACCGTTATACTCATATTAACACTGATAAAAAGTACCGTTATACTCATAGTAACATTGATAAAAAGTACCGTTATACTCATAGTAACACTGATAAAAAGTACCGTTATACTCATAGTAACACTGATAAAAAGTACCGTTATACTCATAGTAACACTGATAAAAAGTATTTTTAAATTGCACTAAAAAGTTATAAGGGTTCAAAGATATGAGGTCTCAGGTGTTAGAAAAAAAAATTAAGGTGCATTAACCTAGAGATACATACATACAGTATATATGTCTAAAGATATATATATATATATATATGTGTGTGTACTTATGTATTTATGTATCAGATATACATAGAAATATATATTAAATAATTAAAAAGTACATTATTTTCTATGTGAAGAGCATAGGAATGTAAAATATAAGTTTTGCGCATCGTGTTTCTCAATTTAGATATTAACGCGGTCGGGTTGGCATATATGAAAACGTACGCATTATTGAAATATTACATATAAATATTAATAAAATTAATATAAATTATTAAAAAAGAATAAATATACTATAAAATATATAGATACGTTTGATGAATTATTTATATGTATAACATGTATAGCATATTAAAGTATTTCACTCATATTTATACATATACTGTGCTATATATATATATATATATATATATTAGAAATAGTGCAATACATGTTCATTATTTTATTTTTTTTTTTAAATACCACTTTACTTCCATCATCAAATTTGGTTTGCTTTTTTGAAGAGTAAACCTAAGTAGGCTCAGGTGTTGGGAAAGCAGTGTTTGCAACAATGTTTATAAGAATGTTATACATTGCTGAAAACACTGCTGCCATAGAATGCTAATGACATTTTAACACACACATACAAGGACAGTGCATTTCACATACTGGAATTTAAAGGATATTATAGTTTTGTTTATCTAAAAAAAAGGTTATATTAAAATATATTACAGATTTCTGTTGCTTTATTTATTGGTTTATGGGGCAGCTATTAAGTTTATTTAGGTGAGTTTGCGGTGCAGGTGCATATACTACAGCCCCATAATCCATGATTGGCATCAGCATTTGCTGTACAATCTTTTCCTTTACTGTAGGGCTGAGGCTCCTGAGAGCACTTTGTGCTTAGTGCAATTTGTCAGACTTCTGGTTAATTAAAAAATTGCAAGCAAAAAGAAAGAGACGAGTACCGGAGCCAGGGTGCCAGTGCAAAGTAGGTTTTATTCAAGCTGTAAACAGTAGGTCTAGGAAGCACCTACTAACTGACGCGTTTTGTGCATGAGAACATGCGCTTCATCAGAGATAGGTACCTGGTACTCCAGGTGTATATTAATACAGGTAAGTAACCAATCAGTAACTTAATTCCTCCCTCTAGGGGAGTGTGTCTCTGGAGAACACAGGTGAGGGTTGATTCTAATAGATGATATAATAGAAAACAATGTTTGTGTCATTTAGCAGTGCATTGGCTATTACAATGGATACATAGGTAAAGATAAAAGTATACTACTGAGTAAAAGTACATAGTAGATGTCCTCTCAATTGGAAACATAACCATGATACTTTCGATTACAAAGATATTGTGTTAAATTACAATAGGGTACAAACTGTGTGCACGGAAATATACTCCTTTTAAACATCTGCTTTTAAATATTTTATAAATGTTTAGGCAAGTGTGTAAGCATCCTGAAAAGTATACTTACTAATATGTACTTTTGTTTAAAAAATTATGTGCACAAACTATCCTACAAATATAAATCTAAAACGTCCTACAAATATAACCAGAAGTCTTTGCATATAAGTCTTTGCATACATGTGTACAGTTGAGGATTTGCAGACATTTGGCAGATCATTCATAAATAATGTGAATAGTAGGGGGCCGAGAATGGAACCTTGGGGAACACCAAACGTAACTGGGAGAGGGAGTCGCTGTCAGAAATGGAGACATACTGTGATTGACTAGATACATATGATTGAAACCAGGCTAGTGGATGATCACTAATACCTGAGTTTTTTAGTTTGAGCAATAGTATGTTGTGGTCTACTGTGTCAAAGGCCTTTGCAAAATCAAGTAAAATAGCTCCAGTTAGGTCTCCTTGTTCCATGCCAGTTTGGATGTCGTTGCAAACTTTTAGGAGGGCAGTTGTAGTGGAGTGATTCGGGCAAAAACCTGATTGAACAGGGGTCATATAGTTAGATTGTTGATAATACTCACATAGTTGCGTATGGACGCATTTTTCTAAGATTTTTTACAATACTGGGAGCAATAATATTGGGCTATAGTTAGTAACCAAGGTTAACTCACCACTTTTATGGATAGGCACTACTCTTGCAGTCTTCCAAAGTTTGGGTATGTATACAGACACCAAGGATTCGTTAATTAGGGTTGTGACAAGTTTAGCATTTTCCGGCGCACTAAGCTTCAACAGCATTGCTGGGATTTGATCAGGTCCAGACTGGTTTTTCAGTTTTAGATTATTAAGGTGTTTCTTAAAGGGACACTTAACCCATCTTTCACGATTCAGATAGAGCATGAAATTTTAAGCAACTTTCTAATTTACTCCTATTAATTTTTCTTTGTTCTCTTGCTATCTTTATTTTAAAAGCAGGAATGTAAATCTTAGCAGCCAGGCCATTTTAGGTTCAGCACCATGGATAGCGCTTGCTTATTTGATGCTTTCATTTACCCTCTAATAAGCAAGCATAACCCAGGTTCTCAACCAAAAATGGGCCGGCTCCTATGCATCATATTCCTGCTTTTTAAATAAATATAGCAAGAGAATGAAGAAAACTTGATAATAGGAGTAAATTAGAAAGTTGCTTAAAATTGCATGCTCTATCTGAATCATTGAATCATGAAATAATTTTTTTGGGTTTAGTGTCCCTTTAATGACATTGATGGGTACAGGTCTAAAATTTAACTTCTCTATATTGGGTCTTTGCAGATTTAGTGGGGCCGGATCCACATTTGTAGTTTTAGGATGTGTGTCATTTATGTCCTGACTGTGTGCATGTCATTATGAAATCTGAAGACTACCAAAGAATTATGTAGGCCCAGTGTCAGAAAGTTGGGTCTCCGTCAGAGGTCATGGGTTTTACAGCAGGACAATGACCCAAAGCACACGTCAAAAAGCACCCAGAAATGATTTAAGACAAAGCTCTGGAGAGTACTGAACTGGCCAGCAATGAGCCCAGATCTCAATCCCATAGAGCACCTGTGGAGAGATCTCAAAACAGCAGTTGGGAAAAGGAACCCTTCCAATCTGAGAGACCTGGCAAAAGAAGAGTGGTCCAAAATTCCAGTAGAGAGGTGTAAGAAACTCATTCATGGTTACAGGAAGCTATTTTTCCAAGGGGAGTTTTGCGTGGGATGTGTCAGATTTGACTTTTTTTTATCCACTTTTTTGTGTCATACCAATACAAACAAAAGCAATAAACATGAGAATGCCTAAACATTTGTAATTGCAACAATTTTCTGTGTATTATCTGACAGAAATGCAGGGGTGCCAATATGTTTGGCCATGACTGTATATATTTAAGTGTTTATATCTGTATATACATCTATTAACACATACTGTGTATGTAAATAAGCTTATACATATATATTTAAAGTGAAAACACAGTCCCCATAGACTTCAATGAAAAGCACTTTTCAGCGCCGTTTTTTTCCAACACCTCACATCCCCTCACTTTAACCACTTATAACTGCTTTGTGTATTTAATTTTAACAAAAATAAAGATGCTCATATTTTTTATTTTAAGAAAGAAACTGTCCACTTTATTTTGGGAGCAATTGGGTCAATTTTTTTAATTAACCAGAAGTCTGACAAATTGCGCTAAGCACAAAGTGCTCCCACGAGCTCTCAGGAGCATTAACCAGCCATTTACAGGCACGCATTAAAATAGCGCTCCACTTGTAATCTAACCCTTACTACGTGATATCCCGTACAGCTAACGAGATCTGCAGGAAAATAAGAAAACAGAAATCAGGACATCAACATCTAGAAACTACATGTAGAAATCACGTTCTTCTACCTCTACTCCAGTATTCCCCATTTAGAAGGACTGAGAGCTTTGAAGTATATGCTAGAAAGATATACGGACTATCCAGACAAATTAATACATTTTCTAATTGAGATAACTTGTTGTTTGCTAATTCACAATTATTTTGTGTTTGAGGGGGTATATGACCTCCAAAGATGTGGCACAGCCATGGGAGCAAAGTTTGCCCCTTCATATGCGAATTTGTATATGGGCTATTTCGAGAACAGCCACATCTTTGGGGGTGACTGCCCTCGAAACACAATATTATAACATATGGCAGATTCATAGATGACCTCATCCTAATCTACAGAGATGAGGAGCCAACAACTATTCCGCAGCTGATAAACCATCTCAATCATAATGATCTTAATCTTTCATTCACATATCATGCCAATGAATCGAAAATTGAATATTTAGACTTTTACTTAGAACAGGAGGACAATAATAATATAATTACTTCAAATTACAGAAAACCACTTTTCAGTAACACTATGTTGAGAGCAGACTCATGCCATGCACCTCACATGTGGAAGGGAATACCTAAAGGTATTCCCTTCCACATGTGATCAACAGATTGGTGGCTAGAGGTTACAACAAAACCACACTCAAAATTATAAACTCACAAATTGCCCAAATGGATAGACGAACACTGCTTAATAAGATTAACCACAAAAAAAATAGGAATTTCTCTTGTAAGGTGTATCCAGTCCACGGATCATCCATTACTTGTGGGATATTCTCATTCCCAACAGGAAGTTGCAAGAGGACACCCACAGCATAGCTGTAATATAGCTCCTCCCCTAACTGTCATACCCAGTCATTCTCTTGCAACTCTCAACAAGCAAGAACGTTGTAGGAGAGAGTGGTTAAATATAGCTAGTTTATTTTCTTCAATCAAAAGTTTGTTATTTTTAAATAGTACTGGAGTTGTGCTATTTTATCTCAGGCAGTAAATAGAAGAAGAATCTGCCTGAGGTTTCTATGATCTTAGCAGGTTGTAACTAAGATCCATTGCTGTTCTCACATATGTCTGAGGGGATTACACAGATGAGGTAACTTCAGCAAGAGAATGGCGTGCAGTTTATTCTGCTATCAGGTATGTGCAGTTATAATTTTTTCTAGAGATGGAAAACACTAGAAAATGCTGCTGATACCGGATTAATGTAAGTTAAGCCTGAATACAGTGATTTAATAATGACTGGTATCATGCTTACTCCCAGGGGTAATACCCTTATGATATTGCAATATAAAACGTTTGCTGGCATGTTTAATCGTTTTTATATATGCTTTGGTGATAAAACTTTATTGGGGCCTAGTTTTTTCCACATGGCTGGCTTAAATTTTGACTAGAAACAATTTCCACTGTTGTAGTATAAAAGTTACAGTTGGTGCAGTTAAAATTACAAACTGTGACATCCAGCTTCCCTCAAAGGCCCTCTGAATGCTGTAGGACATCTCTAAAGGGCCCAAAGGCTTTCCAAAATCATTTATTGGGGAAGGTAGGGCCACAGCTTGCTGTGGCAGTTGGTTGTGACTGTTAAAAAACGTCTATTTCGTTTTTTTTGATCCGTTTTTGAACTAAGGGGTTAATCATCCATTTGCAAGTGGGTGCAATGCTCTGTTAGCTTATTATACACACTGTAAAAATTTCGTTTGATTTACTGCATTTTTTCACTGTTTTTCAAATTCTGACAAAATTGGTTTCTCTTAAAGGGTCAATATATGACTACAGTGGATCTAAAGGATGCTTATCTTCACATTCCGATACACAAAGATCATCATCGGTTTCTCAGGTTTGCCTTTCAAGACAGGCATTACCAGTTGTAGCTCTTCCCTTGGGATTAGCTACAGCCCCAAGAATCTTTACAAAGGTTCTAGGGTCGCTTATGGCGGTACTAAGGCCGCGGGGCATAGCAGTAGCCCCTTATTTAGACGACATCCTGATACAGGCGTCAAACTTCCAAATTGCCAAGTCTCATACGGACGTAGTACTGGCATTTCTGTGGTCGCATTGGTGGAAAGTGAACGAGGAAAAGAGTTCTCTATCCCCACTCACAAGAGTTTCCTTTCTAGGGACTCTGATAGATTCTGTAGAAATGAAAATTCACCTGACAGAGTCCAGGTTATCAAAGCTTTTAAATTCCTGCCGGGTTCTTCATTCCATTCCGCGCCCTTTGGTGGTTCAGTGTATGGAAGTAATCGGCTTAATGGTAGTGGCAATGGACATAGTGCCGTTTGCACGCTTACATCTCAGACCGCTGCAACTATGCATGCTCAGTCAGTGGAACGGGGATTACACAGATTTGTCCCCTCAACTGAATCTGGACCAAGAGACCAGGGATTTTCTTCTCTGGTGGCTATCTCGGGTCCATCTGTCCAAAGGTATGACCTTTCACAGGCCAGATTGGACAATTGTTACGACAGATGCCAGCCTTCTAGGTTGGGGTACAGTCTGGAACTCTCCTTAAATATTCTGGAACTAAGAGCGATATTCAAGGCTCTTCAGGCTTGGCCTCAGTTAGCAACTCTGAGGTACATCAGATTTCAGTCGGACAACATCACGACTGTAGCTTACATCAACCATCAAGGGGGAACGAGAAGTTCCCTAGAGATGTTAGAAGTTTCAAAAATAATTCACTGGGCAGAGATTCACTCTTGCCACCTATCAGCTATCCATATCCCAGGTCTAGAGCACTGGGAGGCGGATTTTTCATCCGGGAGAGTGGGAACTCCATTCGGAGGTATTTGCACAACTGATTCATTGTTGGGGCAAACCAGAACTGGATCTCATGGCGTCTCGCCAGAACGCCAAGCTTCCGTGTTACGGATCCAGGTCCAGGTCCAGGGATCCCAAGGCGACACTGATAGATGCTCTAGCAGCGCCCTGGTCTTTCAACCTGGCTTATGTGTTTCCACCGTTTCCTCTGCTCCCTCGACTAATTGCCAAGATCAAGCAGGAGAGAGCATCGGTGATTCTGATAGCACCTGCGTGGCCACGCAGGACCTGGTATGCAGATCTAGTGGACATGTCATCCTTTCCACCATGGTCTCTGCCTCTGAAACAGGACCTTCTACTTCAGGGTCCTTTCAACCATCCAAATCTAATTTCTCTGAGGCTGACTGCCTGGAGATTGAACGCTTGATTTTATCAAAGCGTGGCTTCTCCGAGTCAGTTATTGATACCTTAAGACAGGCATGAAAGCCTGTCACCAGGAAAATTTACCATAAGGTATGGCGTAGATATCTTTATTGGTGTGAATCCAAGGGTTACTCATGGAGTAAGGTCAGGATTGCTAGGATATTATCTTTTCTCCAAGAAGGTTTGGAAAAAGGATTGTCAGCTAGTTAAGCGTCTGGCAGATGTTCCAGACGTTCAGGCATTTTGTCAGGCTTTAGTTAGAATCAAGCCTGTGTTTAAACCTGTTGCTCCACCATGGAGCTTAAACTTGATTCTTAAGGTTCTTCAAGGAGTTCCGTTTGAACCTCTTCATTCCATAGATATCAAGCTTTTATCTTGGAAAGTTCTTTTTTGGTAGCTATTTCCTCGGCTCGTAGAGTCTCTGAGCTATCTGCCTTACAATGTGATTCTCCTTATCTGATTTTTCATACGGATAAGGTAGTCCTGCGTACCAAACCTGGGTTCTTACCTAAGGTGGTATCTAACAAGAATATCAATCAAGAGATTGTTGTTCCATCCTTGTGTTACACAATCTGGATGTGGTCCGTGCTTTAAAGTTTTACTTACAAGCTACTAAAGATTTTCGTCAAACATCTGCTTTGTTTGTTGTCTACTCTGGACAGAGGAGAGGTCAAAAGGCTTCGGCAACCTCTTTTTCTTTTTGACTAAGAAGCTTAATCCGCTTAGCCTATGAGACTGCTGGACAGCAGCCTCCTGAAAGGATTACAGCTCATTCTACTAGAGCTGTGGCTTTCACTTGGGCCTTTAAAAATGAGGCTTCTTTTGATCAGATTTGCAAGGCGACGACTTGGTCTTCGCTTCATATTTTTTCAAAATTTTACAAATTTGATACTTTTGCTTCTTCGGAGGCTATATTTGGGAGAAAGGTTTTACGGGCAGTGGTTCCTTCCATTTAAGTTCCTGCCTTGTCCCTCCCTTCATCCGTGTACTTTAGCTTTGGTATTGGTATCCCACAAGTAATGGATGATCCGTGGACTGGATACACCTTACAAGAGAAAACACAATTTATGCTTACCTGATAAATTTATTTCTCTTGTGGTGTATCCAGTCCACGGCCCGCCCTGTCATTTTAAGGCAGGTAATTTTTAAATTTAAACTACAGTAACCACTGCACCCTATGGCTCCTCCTTTCTCGGCTTGTTTTCGGTCGAATGACTGGCTATGACAGTTAGGGGAGGAGCTATATTACAGCTCTGCTGTGGGTGTCCTCTTGCAACTTCCTGTTGGGAATGAGAATATCCCACAAGTAATGGATGATCCGTGGACTGGATACACCACAAGAGAAATAAATTTATCAGGTAAGCATAAATTGTGTTTTTAAAAAGTGAATATACCAAAACAAAATCAAACAAACACAACATTGGCTCCCATAAACTCAGTGGACACAGATGTGATATATTTTACAACTAAATATAGTACACAATTTTATAGTATCTGTGGTATCATAAGAAAATATCTACCAGTCCTAAATGGTGACCCCACACTAAAATTCAAACTTAATAATAAAATTAAATATTTAAGCAAAAAGAGCAACCAACATAGGAGACATAGTCAAGAAGAAATTCATCAATAGTGAAGTAAGACAAAAGATTGGCTTACTCCAACTACAGTTTTATTTTTTTTTTAAATGTGGCCATGTTCCATGTAAAACATACACATACACCAATAAAAGTAAAACATTCACTTCAACAAATACAGGAAAAGTGTATAATATCAATAGCGGAATAAATTGTACATCCACATTTGTTATTTATCTAGTCCCCTGCAAACAATGCCACTTTCAATATGTAGGCATTACCACCCGTCCTCTAAAAGACAGGATTAGAGAACACCTCATCTCTATAGAGGAAGAGATACCAAGAACACCCTTAGCAAAACATTTTCACAAGCATCTAACAGGTATTTCAAATTTTTCATTCTTAGGCATAGAACACATAGATAAGAATTCCCAGGGAAGAGACAGACTAAAATAACTCTTGAGAAGAGAGGTCATTTGGACTTTCCAACTAGCCACTAGATCCCCCATGGGCATTAACCGCAGATATGATGTTAATCTATTTGTGGACTAAATCAAATCATGTCAGTAGAAAGAGAACATCACACACATATAGATATAAACATACACAAACTTTAACATCAAAAACCCATATGATAGCTATAAAAGAAAACAACACACAAATCTAACAATTCAAACTACTACTATATAGAAGACATCTTCTATCCCAGCCATACAATACAACAGTCATATTGAGCATCTCTCTTGTTCTTCTTTATACTCTTTATACCATTGAAAATTTAAATAAAAATCATAGGAATACCAAAACAACTATCCCCCCTCCCTTTCTTATTTCCCATACTCTTGTATATACTATAATGAGCACTTGGTTGGGAGTAATTAGACACCTATAATGTCCCCTCTCTTCACCATATTGGTCCCATAATAGAATTATTTTTATTATATTAGCACACATAGGAATAGGGACCTTAGCTACATTATGATACCTGCTACCATCTGCAACCATTAGTATGGGTACGTTTATGGATCTTTTTAGAGTTATATTTGTAGGACGTTTTAGATTTATATTTGTAGGATTGTTTGTGCACCATTATATTTGTAGGATTGTTTGTGCATCATTTTTTAAATAAAAGTACATATTAGTAAGTATACTTTTCAGGATACTTACACACTTGCCTAAACATTTATAAAATATGTAAAAGCAGATGTTTTAAAGGAGTATATTTCTCTGCACACAGTTGGTAACCTATTGTAATTTAACACAATATCTATGTAATCAAAAGTATCATCGTTATGTTTCCAATTGAGAGGACATCTACTATGTACTTTTACTCAGTAGTATACTTTTATCTTTACCTATGTATCCATTGTAATAGCCAATGCACTGCTGAATGACATAAACATTGTTTTCTATTATATCATCTATTAGAATCAACCCTCACCTGTGTTCTCCAGAGACACACTCCCCTAGAGGGAGGAATTAAGTTACTGATTGGTTACTTACCTGTATTAATATACACCTGGAGTACCAGGTACCTATCTCTGATGAAGCGCATGTTCTCATGCGCAAAACGCGTCAGTTAGTAGGTGCTTCCTAGACCTACTGTTTACAGCTTGAATAAAACCTACTTTGCACTGGCACCCTGGCTCCGGTACTCGTCTCTTTTTTGAAATTTTTTAATTAACCAGAAGTCTGACAAATTGCGCTAAGCACAAAGTGCTCACAGGAGCTCTCAAGAGCATTAACCAGCCATTTACAGGCACGCATTAAAATAACACTCCACTTGTAATCTAGCCCTTACTATGTGATATCCCGTACAGCTAATGAGATCTGCAGGAAAATAACAAAACGGAAATCAGGACAGCAACATCTAGAAATTACATGTAGAAATCACGTTCTGAAAAGATCTTTTTTTTTAAAATTTATACTCCTGTTTCTTGTGATTGTCACTTTTAGTACAGTCGACTCTTCATAAATGGGATTTCATTCAGCAATTGCGTCTTCATGACCAGGAGTTAACTGTTTGCCTTCCATCTTGACGACCAATAAGTTTCGCACAGGTTTCTTAAAAAAATCAGAAGTTCCAAAAATCGTGTTTTTAATAATCATAATTTACAATATTAAGAACCTTGTGTCGCCCTCTTCCTACAGTAATAGAAACTGAGTAAAAACAATCCTTGTTCTCTACGCTGAGGTTTTCAGTTTTGCCAACACTTTTGCAGCTACATTATTCCAATAGTCACTTTGTGGCTTCATGATTTGCAGTATGAGAATTATTAAAATCACGGTTTAGAAGAGGAGATAAGCTAAGTCTACTTTCTTCTAATAGAGAATTATTTTTCTGTAGCGTTAATTTTTATTTAAATCTCGCCAACCTGAAAAATTGTGCTTTTAAAGTATTAAAGTGTAGCTATAATCATTAAAGGAACACTCAAGTCAAAATTAAACTTTTATAATTCAGATAGAGCATGACATTTTAAACAACTTTACAATTTACTTCCATTACAAAATGTGCACAGTCTTTTTATATTTACAATCTTTGAGTCACCAGCTCATCCTGAGCAAATGCAAGAATTCACAGAATATACATATATGCATTTGTGATTGGCTGATGGCTGTCACATGAAACAGGGGGAGAGGAAATAGCCATAACTTTTAAATTTGTCAGAAAAAAATCTACTACTCATTTGAAGTTCAGACTAAGGGGCCGATTTATCATCGGTCTGTCCGACATGATCCGCTCAGCTGCTTGTGCAATGCAGCCCCCTGCAGATTTGCGGCAAATCAGCCGCTAGCAGGGGGTGTCAATCAGCCCGATCATATAGGATTGGGCGGATTGATGTTCGCAGCCTCAAAGCAGGCGAACCAGTTATGGAACAGCGGTCTTAAGAACTGCTCGCGTGGATACAGGGGCATCAAGCTCCATTCAGGGCTTGATAATTCGGCCTCTAAATGCTATTGCACTGACTTTTTTTTTTTTTTTAAACAAAAATTTTTTATTGAGTCAAATGAAAAGTAGAACAGTAACATTTGGGTAAGAAGAACATTGAATAAATAATTACATTTTGAACATCGCGTTGAGATGGTTATCATCATATCCAAAGAAAGTAATACAGAGTAAGGCATGACATCTCAATATCTCATTGTGATGTGGGGTTGTAGGGGGAGCAGAACCCATATTATAATTAAATATAGACTCAATTCATTTTTTTTTTCCATTAATGGGGGGGGGGGGGGTTGGAATATGTAAAGTTAATATGATTAGTTATTTCCAAAAATGCATATGTGTAGCTATTATAGGGGGTATAGGGTGAGGATACTGGATATTAGTATGAAAGTGAAGTAATAGTATGCTGTCCGGGGGAGAGATAGAGAGAGGGGGGGGGGGAGTGGGAAAGGAATGGAGTGTCTAAGTTTGAGGGTTCGTGATTGGGCGAGTGTTCCAGTTCAGGAATTTCGTAAGCCAGGGGGACCAGATCTCAAAGAAAGAATCGACTTTGTCTAGAGCCTTGTAGGAATACTGCTCCATTTCTCCAAGATATTGGACTACGGCCAAGGTTTGGGAGAAGGATGGGGGGTTCTCATTCCTTCATGATCTGGCCAGCGTTAACTTTGTGGCCAGGAGGACATATATTGCAAGGGCTTCTTTTAAGGTGGTGAGGTTTGTCATCTGAAGGTGGAGCAGTGCAGTCACTGGAGTGTACTGTATGGTAATTCCCAAGGTGTGGAGGAGACTATATACTTTTTTCCAGAGTGGCTGAATGACTGGGCAGGACCACCAGATATGTTGTGCAGTACCTAAGTGTTGGCAGTGTCTCCAGCATGTAGGAGAGTGGGTGTTATAGATTCTGTGTAAAGTGGTTGGGACTAGATGCCAGCGGACAAGGATTTTATAGTGTAACTCCCAGAGAGTAGCGGAGTGTGTCAGTTTTTTAGTTATCATGATTCTAGACTGCCATGTGTCAAGGTCTGCAGAGAAACCCAGCTCTCTTTCCCAGGCTGTATGTTGTGAGATTTTGTGTGGAGTGGATTTATTGTTGAGTAAGTTGTAGTGTGCGGAAAGGGGGTGTGATATGTTGGATGCTTGCTGCCACATGGACTCCCATGATGTTGCGCGTCTGAGTTTTGTCTTTGGGTATCCCCATGTGCGTAAGCGTGTGCTTAGGCGATATGCTTCAAAACTAAGATTAGGAGGGATTTGATATTTACAGCAAAGATTGGGATGTGAGAGCCAGCTGTCGTTTTCATAAAAGTCTGTCACTGACTGTATCTGTCTGTGGCGCCATGCTTCAGGGTGAGAATCTGGTAGGCAATAGAACACTCCCGGGATGGTGAGCATGGGTGAAGGATAAGGAGATATGGCAGGGTTATGCCGAACTTGGTCCCATAGCTGATACGCGTGTTTAAATACTTGGAGAGTGATGTTCAGGTGTTGTCTATGGTGGGGTGGGATCCAGAGGAGATCAGACAAAGTGAGTGGGGTTGGAATGAGTTCTGATTCGATCATCCGCCTGCACTGACTTTTTTATCATGCATTTGTTTGTTTTTTGCAAATCTACTGTATTTACTGGTCCTTTATGCAAACATGCCAGTATACACATCATGCCTATATACAAATGAAATTCAGACTGTTTACCAGGGATCAGGATGGGTTCGGACTACAATAGGTTTATCTCACACATGCACAGTAAATTATGATTTCCCTTACACTTTGTACACAGGGGTTAATTCAAAAGATCTGTATTGTAACCTTAAAGGGACATTATACACTCGTTTTTTCTTTGCATAAATGTTTTGTAGATGGTCTATTTATATAGCCCATAAAGATTCTTTTTTAAATGTATAGTTGTGCTTATTTTTAAATAACATTGCTCTGATTTTCAGACTCCTAACCAAGTCCCAAAGTTTTATGAGAATACCTACGTATACCTACTCCAGCTTGCTCCTGTTTGTGTAAAGGGTCTTTTCATATGCAAATGAAGAGGAAGGGAGGAGTGTCTTATTTCCCATTTGCAGTGGGTGTTCCAGTGACCTTTTAAACAGAGCCAAACTGACAGCTTCTAAGTAAGTTTATAAACGGTTCTATACTGGATTTTTAGATCAGTATCTGTGCATATTATTCTTTATAGTAGTGTCTATTACATGCAGTTATATGAAAATGAGTGTATACTGTTCCTTTAAGAGGTGTGAAAGGACCACAGTATATGTATGATTTGGTTGATCCTGATAACAAGTAGTTAAAGGGACATGAAATCAAAACGTATTCTTTCATGATTCAAAGAGAACATGCAATTTAAAAAAAACGAAAAACTTTCTAATTTACTATTGTCACATTTTCTTTGTTCTCTTTGTATCTTTTGTTGAAAAGGAGGGGCTTAAACTTTGGAGCGTGCACGTGTCTGGGGCACTATATGGTAGCAATTGTTGAAGAATGTTATCCATTTGCAAGAGGACAGCATTAGTCCCTGCTATGTAGTGCTCCAGATGCCTACCTAGATATCTCTTCAACACAGAATACCATGGGAACAAAACAAATTTGATAATAGAAATAAATTGGAAACTTTCAGCAAGATTATGAGTTGTGCGTTAGGATCTGTTAATGCTGCTTTTTTACCCTAATGCTGCTTTTTTACGCCCGGTATTACGAGTCTTTCAGGTTTAGGGTCACCGCACACTTTTTTGGCCTTACTGCAAAACGATTTACATAAACTTCGTAAAGACTTTTTTCTATGGGACTTCCTTAGCGCCGCATTTAAAAGTCAGTAGTTAAGAGTTTTACGCTACAACGCCGTAACATAAAACTCATAACTAAAGTGCTAAAAAGTACACTAACACCCATAAACTACATATTAACCCCTAAACCGAGGCCCTACCGCATCACAAACACTAAAATAAATGTTTTAACTCCTAAGCTGCCGCTCCGGATATCGCTGCAACTATAATAAACATATTAACCCCTAAACCGCCACACTCCCGCCTCGCAAACACTAGTTAAATATTTTTAACCCCTAATCTGCCGTCCCTAACATTGCCACCCCCTACCTACATTTATTAACCCCTAATCTGACGCCCCCAACGTCGCCGCCACTATACTAAATGTATTAACCCCTAAACATAAGTCTAACCCTAACCCTAACACCCCCTAACTTAAATATAATTTAAATAAATCTTAATAAAATTACTATCTTTGACTAAATTATTCCTATTTTAAACTAAATACTTACCTATAAAATAAACCCTAAGCTAGCTACAATATAACTAATAGTTACATTGTATCTAGTTTAGGGTTTATTTTTATTAAACAGGCAAGTTTGTATTTATTTTAACTAGGTAGAATAGTTACTAAATAGTTATTAACTATTTAATATCTACCTAGCTAAAATAAATACAAAAGTACCTGTAAAATAAAACCTAACCTAAGTTACAATAACATCTAACACTACACTATAATTAAATAAATTAACTACATTAACAACAATTAAATAAATTAAATTAAATTAAATTAGCTAAAGTGCAAAAAAACCCCCACTAAATTACAGAAAATAATAAACAAATTACAAGATATTTAAACTAATTACACCTAATCTAATAGCCCTATCAAAATAAAAAAAGCCCCCCCCCAAATAAAAAAAAACCCTAGCTTAAACTACCAATAGCCCTTAAAAGGGCCTTTTGCGGGGCATTGCCCCAAAGTAATCAGCTCTTTTACCTGTAAAAAAAATACAAACAACCCCCCCAACAGTAAAACCCACCACCCACACAACCAACCCCCCAAATAAAATACAATCTAAAAAAACCTAAGCTCCCCATTGCTCTGAAAACGGCATTTGGATGGGCATTGCCCTTAAAAGGGCATTTAGCTCTTTTGCGGCCCAAACCCTAATCTAAAAAATAAAACCCACCCAATACACCCTTAAAAAAACACTAACCCCCTGAAGATCGACTTACTGTTCTGAAGACCGGACATCCATCCTC
Organism: Bombina bombina; assembly: GCF_027579735.1. Classification (NCBI taxonomy): domain Eukaryota; kingdom Metazoa; phylum Chordata; class Amphibia; order Anura; family Bombinatoridae; genus Bombina; species Bombina bombina. Next base: position 1,196,394,213 of record NC_069502.1, read on the forward strand.
AAGGAAGTGGCAGAAGTCTTCATCCAACTGGGCCGAAGTCCTCAACGAAGCCGGAGAAGTCTTCATCCAAGCCGGGTGAAGTGGTCCTTCAGACAGGCAGAAGTCTTCATCCAGGCGGCATCTTCTATCTTCATCCATCCGACGCGGAGTGGGTCCATCTTCAAGACATCCAGCGCAGAGCATTCTCTTCAAACAAAGTCTTCTTACTGAATGACGGTTCCTTTAAGTAAAGTCATCCAAGATGGCGTCCCTTATATTCTGATTGGCAGATAGAATTCTATCAGCCAATCGGAATTAAGGTAGAAAAAATCCTATTGACTGATGCAATCAGCAAATAGGATTGAAGTGGGCGAGGCCACTGCAGAACGGCAGATAACTTGTCAGGATCCATGGAGAACCCTGCAACAGAGATAACATAACCTAGGAAGGTTACTTGAGTCTGATGGAACTCACATTTCTCGAGTTTACAAAACAGGCCGTTCTCGCGTAGTCTCTGAAGAACCCGTGTAACATCAGAACGATGAGCCTCAAGTGTGGGTGAGTGTATGAGGATGTCGTCTAAGTACACCACAACACACTGTTGCAACATATCTCGTAGGACATCATTAATAAATTTCTGAAAAACAGCAGGAGCATTACATAGGCCAAACGGCATTACAAGATACTCATAATGCCCGCTCCTGGTGTTAAATGCTGTTTTCCATTTGTGGCCCTCCTTAATCCTAACGAGATTGTACGCTCCTCTCAAATCAAGTTTAGTAAAGACCGTAGCTCCCTTGAGGCAGTCAAAGAGTTCTGAATAAGTGGAATAGGGTAAGCATTCTTAATGGTAAGACGATTAAGACACCCTATAATCGATACATGGCCTTAACTCGCCACCCTATTTCTTCACAAAGAAGAAGCCAGCCCCTGCAGGAGAACAGGATTTGCGTATGATCCCCCGTGACAGAGCATCGACAACATACTCCTCCATAGCACAATTCTCTGCAACAGACAGAGTGTACACCCGGCCCCGAGGAGGAATGGCTCCGGGTTGCAGGTCTATGGCACAATCGTAAGACCGGCGAGGAGGCAACGTACCAGCACGCACCTTGTCAAACACGTCTAGGAACTCTCGGTACTCTTCTGGCAATTGAGATACTGAAGAAGTGCAGAAGACTTTAACTGGTTTCTGAAGACAAGTGGAAATACATTGCGGGGACCACGACAAAATATCGGACCTGCGCCAGTTGAGAATGGGATTGTGCTTTTGGAGCCAGGGATAACCCAAAACAACTGGAAAATGTGGAGAGTTTATCACCTGGAACTGGAGGGTTTCAAAATGGAGAGCCCCAACAGCCATGGACAACGGAGCAGTTTTGTGAGTAACGAGTGCGGGCTGAAGGAGCCTGCCATCAATGGCCTCAATAGCAAACGGAACGGACCGAGGCAAAACAGGAATGGAGTACTTAGATACAAAAGCACTGTCAATGAAATAGCCCGCAGCACCGGAGTCAACAAGAGCCTGAGTGACTATGGAGGAGTCCACCCAGGAAAGGACAACCGTGACCAAAGGTTTCTCCTTAAGCGGTTCCGGAGACGAGGATAAACCACCCAAGGTTTGCCCCCGACAAGACCTTAGCTGTGAGCGTTTCCCAGCCGTGTAGGACAAGACTTCAAAAGGTGGCCCTGTAACCCACAATAGAGGCAGAGCCCCTCCCTGCTCCTAAAGTCCCTCTTCACCATGGAGAGACGTGTGAATCCCAGCTGCATTGGCTCAGCAGTACCTGGTGACTCAGGACCAGGAGGCATGGGAGGAGAGGGAGGCATGGGTGGGAACAAAAACGTAGGAGACAATGGAACAGGAGGCTTCCGCAAGCGCTCCTTGAAAGAGGGCCTCTCTCTGAGTCTGATGTCAATTAGGATCAAAAAAGACACCAATGCCTCGAGATCCTCTGGTAAATCTCTGGCAGCAACTTTGTCTTTAATCGCATCAGAGAGCCCATGAAAGAAGGCGGCAACAAGGGCTTTATTGTTCCAACCTACCTCTGTGGAAAGCGTATAGAACTCAATAGCATACTGAGCAACAGATCTTGTACCTTGTTGAATGGACATGAGTTGTTTAGCAGCAGAGGAGGAGCGAGCCGGAACATCAAATACCCTTTGAAAGGAGACCACAAATTCAGGGTAATTTGAAATCACAGGTTTATCAGTCTCCCACAAGGGATTAGCCCAGGCAAGAGCTGTGTCAGAGAGTAACGAGATGAGAAATCCCACTTTAGCTCTGTCAGAGGGAAACGCTTGAGGTAACATCTCAAAGTAAATGCCCACCTGGTTCAAAAACCCTCTGCACTGATTAGGATCGCCTCCATATAGCTGAGTTAGAGGTGCAGAACCGGACATGCTCCTGGTAGGACTAGGTGCAGCAGCGGAAACAGGAGCAGCCATAACTTGCGGGACACTTTGGTCCAAATGTGTAGTGCGAGTCAGCAGGGTTTGATCCAAGCGGTGATCTTGTTCATCCATCCTGGAAATGATGGCAGGTAAAGGTGTATTATTAGCACCATCAGGATTCATGAACTTTGCGTAATGTCAGGGTGCCAGGAATCAGACTGAGACGAGAAGTGCAAAAATAATCACACCTTTATTAATAGCAAAAAATAATAAAAAAGTCCACAAGTCAAATAACAAGCCAGGAGTCAAAATCAGAGCTGGTAGTTAGACGAGCCAAGTCAGGAGCCAAAGCGAATAGTCAGACGAACCGGAATCAGGAACAAGGAAAACAGCAGAGTCAGGAACAAGCCAGGGATCAGGAACCAGGAAGGACGTCAGGCAGCCAGGTAATACACAGGAACTCTCACAAACAGGTCTGAGACAACGCAAAGGCAAAGCATACTGAACAGAGGCCCTTTAAATAATAAGTGATGACATCACAATTCTGAGACTGCATCCTGTCTCACATGGATGATGCACACCAGTCTGGCCATAAAAGGAAGTGCAGGTAATGATCAGCATCCCCAACAATGCACCATAGTCAGGAAGAGAGGTGAGTAAAATGGCTGCCAGCAGCACATGGCAAACACAACGGGGAGAAAACCCTGACAGCGGCATATGGTCTGAGCACTGATAGGCTGAACACCCATCCTTTAAACCTCTGCAGCAATGCTGGCAACACTCATACGTCTATTTCTCAAAGGCAACCTCTGGATATGACACTGAGCACGTGCATTCAACTTCTTTGGTCGACCATGGCGAGGTCTGTTCTGAGTGGAACCTTTCCTGTGAAACTGCTGTATGCTCTTGCTCACTGTGCTGCAGCTCAGTTTCAGGATCTTGGAAATCTTCTTATATCCTAGGCCATCTTTATGTAGAGCAACAATTCTTTTTTTCAGATCCTCAGAGAGTTCTTTGCCATGAGGTGCCATGTTGAACTTCCAGTGACCAGTTTGAGAGAGTGTGAGAGTGATAACACCAAATTTAACACACCTGCTCCCCATACCTGAGACCTTGTAACACTAACGAGTCACATAACACCAGGGAAGGGAAAATGGCTAATTGGCTCCAATTTGGACATTTCCACTTAGGGGTGTACTCACTTTTGTTACCAACGGTTTAGACATTAATGACTGTGTATTGAGTTATTTTGAAGGGACAGCAAATTAACACTGTTATACAGGCTGTACACTCACTACTTTACATTGTAGCAAAGTGTCATTTCTTCAGTGTTGTCACATGAAAAGATATAATAAAATATTTACAAAAATGTGAGGGGTGTACTCACTTTTGTGAGATAGTGTATATATATATATATATATGTGTGTGTGTGTATAAATGTAATCTTTAAACGACTTTGCAGCGTTCTATTCCGTCCTAACTACACCAGGCTTTAGCGTCGTTAGGACAGAATAGAACGTCTGAGCTGTTTGGCTGTCCTGAAGCCAATGGCGCTTCCTGGATGGGAACGCGGTCTGGAGGGAGTGCCTAGCTTCATAGGGACACCCCCCTTACCCGATCCCATCATTGAAATCTCGTGATCACGTGCACGATCCCGGGATTTCAATTTGTAGACAAGTTAACCCTGTTATTAAAGGGTTAAATAAATAAAATAAATAAATATGTATATAGACAACATATTCAGGCAAGCAGCAGATAAGATTTATTCTGATGCCTGTTTTTTATATAGCTTGACTGTAGCCAGTGTTCCTGTACTGATATTTTTATCATAGGTGGCAGGTTCAACTAGCAGCTATTTCAAATGCGAAAATAAAGGTAAATGAGCTATTTGTAAACAATAGTCCCCAAGGTTTTGCAGTTGTTAAACACATAGTTAAATGCAAGCAACAGAACAATAATAATATACTCTGTTGCACACATGAGTATCTTCTTTTCACACATGTATGTACCCACATTATTCCAGATCCACAAAGCACTACTGGGAGCTAGCTGAACACATCTGGAGAGCCAATGACAAGAGGCATATATATGCAGCCACCAGTCACCTAACTCCCCTAAGTGCATTGCTTCCTAGGTATACTTTTCAACAAAGGTTTCCAGGAAAATGTTATACGTAATATAATAGAATTAAATTAAATTGAGATGTCTCTTAAAATTGCATTTTGTTTTGTTGCATCTGAACCAAGAAAGTTTAATTATTTTGAATATATATACTGTATATATATATATATATATATATATATATATATATATATATATATATATATATATAAAATATATGCGGGAGAATTATCCTAGGCAGGCCACTAGCACAATTGCTATTTATCAGAATTTAGCTGTCTTACTCAAAAGTCTATATGAGACCTATGATGCATACCCTTATAGTAAATACAAATGTTCAAAAAAAGAGAAGAGTAGATACGTAAGTAATCGCATCACAACAAGACTGGGACTACAGCACTCTTTTAAATAATTTATTAATGAGTAAGTATGGGAATCAATAGGGGCCCATAAAACACATCACGTGAGATAAACCACTGTATAACCTTCAAAATGGTAACAAAGCCACCAAAGTGTTAACATAGTGCATAAAAACCAATAAACATCAAACGTACTAAGCATGTAAGTTAATAAAGTGACTGGTCACTGATAATCATAGTGAGAAATAAGCCGGAAGGCTGACATAGGAGCTAAATAGGGACTAAGAATCATCAGCTATACCCCTTCTCAACCCTGAACCCCTTGAAAATACAGAGGAGGTATCACCAGGACAGAAACCAATGGGGATCTTAGCTTCAGATATTACATCCACAACTCCTTAATATTACGTTGTTTTTAAATTAACAGCAGGATTTAGTGAGAGACGCGCAGCATGCCCAGCACCACTTTATTTTTATTTTTTTGTGGTGGTACTCACCGGTACTGAGCACCACCATTTCTGCCATCTCATACCAGGTGATATTTGTAGTCATCATGTAACTACTATAGTTTTCACAAGAGAAGGCTGCAAAATATACCAATCGTATATAACTTTGTCCCTTTTGCTTTTTTCAAAGTTATTTAGCACAATATCAATCAATGATTACGGCACCTTTCTTTTTTGAGTACTGGTACTTTGAAAAAAAAAAAGCAAATGTGTGTGTATATATATATATATATATACATATATATTTTTATATATATATATTCATTTGTTTTTAAATTCTCCCTATGGTTCTTGCACCTAGACCTGTCTGGGGTTAACTGCCTGTGACTTTGGGGACAGCACAGTTTCCTGTGAGTGCCAGTGAGCACCTAGGGCTGGGCATGTTGCAGGGTCATGGGATGTGTACCCAGTCCAGTCTGAGAGTGCAGTCCCCTTCCGTGTTTTGTATATATATATATATATTCTCAAAGCCTGGTCTTTTGGTTAAACCATATTTTCCTTATATGGGAAGCTCCACATCTCTAAAACTCTCTTGAAGAAAGGTCTGACATAAAGAAATTCTCTAATGAAAGCAAACTGTGCATTCCATCTGTAGGAGTCTCTTTTTTCTTCATCCAATACATTCATCTTGTTCAGAGGCCAAATGGCGCCCCTTGTCTGACGTTATCGACCTTGGCTTGGGTTAGCCACTGAAATGTTGTACATTCCACAACTGAAGTGCAGATTATAAACAAAAGCCATGAAAAACCCCAAAATGTTTTAACTTTGGTCAACACAGGTGGTAATGAGAATTAGTCTGATATATAGTAGACCTAAATTATTAACTAAATACACATTACACAAACAAAGCTACACAAAGAGCGATTACTTGTTCACAAAAGTACAAACAGTTGTGGTCAGCATAGCAGAACAAGCCAAAATCAGCACATTTATGGTTATTATACAGTATGGTTTATTTAACTGAAAAAGAAAACTAGGTTATTACAGCAATACATGCTTTTCTATGAATTAGATGTTATTGAACAAAGCTTTTAAGACTTGACAAAATATTAGTGCTGGCTCAGATAGTTTTTAAATGATATTAACACTGTGAAACTATGTTCAATATTTTATTAAAGTATTCAGGTTGGGTCAATTTAATTAATAAAACAAATAAAATCTAATTTAAAGGGATATGAACCCCAAACATTTCCTTGTGTGATTCAGAAAGAGCATACCATTTTTTTTAAAGTTTCCTATTTACTCCTATTATCAAATCTGCTTCTTTCCCATGATACTCTGTGTTGAAGAGATACCTAGGTAGGCATTTGTAGCACTACATGCAGGAAATAGTGCTGTTATCTAGTGCTCTTGCTAATGTATAATATTGTGTTATAGAGATACCTAGGTATTATCTGTAGCACTACATGACAGATAATAGTGCTGTTATCTAGTGCTCTTGCTAATGTATAATATTGTGTGTTATAGAGATACCTAGGTAGTATCTGTAGCACTACATGACAGGTAATAGTGCTGTTATCTAGTGCTCTTGCTAATGTATAATATTGTGTTATAGAGATACCTAGGTAATATCAGTAGCACTAAATGACAGGTAATAGTGCTGTTATCTAGTGCTCTTGCTAATGTATAATATTGTGTGTTATAGAGATACCTAGGTAGTATCTGTAGTACTACATGAGAGGTAATAGTGCTGTTATCTAGTGCTCTTGCTAATGTATAATATTATGTGTTATAGAGATACCTAGGTAGTATCTGTAGCACTACATGACAGGTAATAGTGCTGTTATCTAGTGCTCTTGCTAATGATCC